>NC_072789.1:17116329-17239170 GCF_022539595.1 Amphiprion ocellaris | reverse complement strand
GTGTCGCCATTTAGTGTTTGTGACTGGAATTCGTCGAATAAAGTCCTAAATAAATAACAGTAAAGTGTAGAAATAACAATACAGTAAAGGGAACTGATGGTCAGGAGCTGAATGCGGTGTTTTTTCCGTGTTTCTCCACTTTGTGGTGCCTGAATCAGCCTGTAGAGGAGGCGGAGTGAGGAGCTGCTCCAAGCCGTTCAGGGAAGCCTGAGCTCGGCCTGACAACCGGAAGAGACCCGGTCTGACTGGATCCAGACAGCAAGAGGTTGTTCTCTAGCCGTCCCCTTAACGTGCTATCCTGCAGTCAGACTCAGGCCCGGAGTGGATAATCGGGAGGAGCGGGACAATTCCCGGTGGACAGGTCTGATGTTTGGACCGTGGGGGCTGGTGTTCACCCTTTTATTTATTTATGTATTTGAGTCGGTGTTCAGTCATGGCACTGGATTGATCATTACGCTGCTACCGCTGTTTCTGGGCCACCTCCGTCTCCACTGGCAGCTCTTTTTTCTGTTTTTTTCTGTTTTATTTTATTTATTTTTGCTTGCTGACGCACTCTGACGTAACACGTCCGTGCACACAGTCGGTGGCGTTTGAAAGATGGAGAATAGAAAGAGCAAGTTTAAGAAGGCAAGAATTAAAAAGAATACAGCTCTGGAAACAGACGCAGACAAATGTGCTGAAATTGGAAACTATTTCTCTAAAACCTGCTCGCGGTTTGAAATGACAAATGAGGACGATAAAACGGATACAGCAAGATGTTGAACTTTCTCTGCAAACCACCGTTCAGTTTGATTATCAAGTCAATGAACTGTGCAGCGTTGTGGCATATAATAACGTTATATAATTTAGTATGATGCGACACCACATCACTGGGAAACTTTGTCTTGTAGCCCCTCAGAGTCAGAAGAAAGATCCAGCACCAAGCAGCAGCCATGAACCACAAGTCTAGAGTGAATATTATTAAAATTAATATTATGAAGAGTGTGGTGTAGACCTGCTCTATATGAGAAGGGCCCTGAGATGCTAGATGATTCAGCACTACACTGGTAAAACTGCCCTGAAATGATCAGAAGGATTTGTAAAAAGGAGAGATTTGTGCTGAGAATTATGAGCATTTTTAAAATGTGATTTAGTGTCAGAAGCAGAGCCAGCAGTGATGAGAGGATTACTGCTGTCAGTATGGAAGGAACAGGTGAGCTGTTATAACAGTGTGAACTAGCAAGCGCAAGTTCCAATATAACTACTTTCTATGCTCAAACGATAATAGTGGCCCATTTTATTTTTTCATCATTAAACATGAGCTAGTAAATACACAAAGCCCACAACTGAAAGGGAATAATACCAAAGTAACATGAAATAAGCCTGCATATTTTTTTAAAGGTATCTTTATTGTTTTTTCTATTAATACAAGAAAAGTATAGTACAAAAAAATGAGAGTACCTGATATTACACCAAACATGGTGAACAAACATTCCCACACGGTGAAGACAGCAGAAGGAAAAAAAAAAAGGAAAAACCCCAATAAGCAAAAATGAATTCATTGAAGATAAGTATGAAGTGTAGAGATATGTAAAAATAAAATTTAAAATAAAATTAAAAAAAAAAAACATACAACAGCATTGAAATCTCAAATTGACAATTGAGGGGCTATGTAAGCCGATATCCAGGCATTCGGTATTACTATATGGTGTTTGGCTGATACCAAAACTCAAGTCTGGTTCTTTCTAGGAATGTCTGACCAGATAAGTCCATGAAGACCCTTCTGTAGGGTCTGCACCTCTTCTATAGAAGAGCAAGAGAACCCACCAGGATATAACCTTGCTTCTGAAGAGACAAAGCTATGGATCTGCAAATACCTAAATAAATGTTTGGAGGGGAGGTTGTGTTGTTCAATTAGCTGGTTAAAAGATTTCACAGTGCCAATACCCTTCTCAGACCATAAGAAAAATGCGCTGTCTTCAAGGCCAGGGGGAAAATCTGGGTTTAAATGAATAGGAGTGAATAGAGAGAGAGAATCCTCCTGAGACCCTATTTTATTAAAAATTCTCCAAACCTTTAATGTGTTTTGGAGGAGGAGATTGGCCCTTACTCTGTTTGCCACCCATTTTTTAGAAGTATACAAAATATTACGAAGAGGAATTGGATCCAGAGGGGTGGCCTCAATGCTAAGCCAAGTGGATCGGGGATCATTCCTAAACCATTCCCAGAGATAGCGGCCGAGGCAAGCCAATTGATAATATTTAATATTTGGCAGTGACAACCCTCCATCTCCTACGCGAAGTTGTAGTTTTTGTAATTTCAATCTGGCCCGTTTGTTCCTCCACAGAAAGGAAGATAATGAACTATTTAGGATAGAGAGTGACCTTCTAGTCAGAAGAACTGGGACCATTTGGAACACGTAGAGCAGACGAGGAAGTATGTTCATTTTAAAAAGATTTACCCTGCCTATAGGAGATAGTGGAAGGCTGGTCCAGTGTGCCAGATCCTCTTTAATTTTACGGATTAAAGGTATAAAATTGGCTTTATAAAGACCAGAGAGGGACAGAGTTATATGTATACCCAGATAGACGAACCCAGAAGGAGACCATCGAAAGGGGACAGCGCTAGAAGAGGTAGAGGGGGTATGAAGGGTGAGGGGCATAGCCTCTGATTTTGAATAATTAATGTCATAGCCCAAAAACTGACCAAAAGATTAAATAATTTCAATAATTCTGGCCATAGAGATTTCAGGGTTGCTTAGAAAGAGCAACACGTCATCCGCATAGAGGGAAATGGTGTGCTTTTGAGGACCTATAGTAATGCCAGCCACCTGAGGGTCAGTCCTTATCACCTCTGCTAAGGGCTCAATAGCGAGCGCAAACAGGAGAGGAGAGATTGGGCAGCCCTGGCGAGTACCGTGCCCAACTGCAAATGTGGGAGATTTCCAACCATTTGAAATGACCGATGCACGAGGGGAGTCATATAAGAGAGAGATCCATTTGATGAAGCTATCTCCTAAATTAAATTTAGAGAGGACCCTCAGCAAATATGGCCACTCGACTCTGTTGAAAGCCTTCTTGGCATCGAGAGAGACTACAACAGCTTTAGCTTCCAAATTGGTGCCATATTCAATAATATTCAGCAATCTCCTAATATTATTACAGGAATTACATCCTAAAATGAAACCGGTCTGGTCCATTGAAATAAGGTCTGGGAGGACGTGCTCTAGTCTTCTAGCTAAAATTTTTGCGATAAGTTTTCTATCTACATCAAGCAGAGCAATTGGTCTGTATGAGGAGCAATCCTCTAATGGTCTGCCCTTCTTCAGAATCAGTGAGATGTTGGTATCCATCATAGTATTTGGGAGGTGGCCAGAATCAAATGAGTGACATAATATTTTAAGCAGAGGGTCAACTAGCAGGCTCTGAAAAGATTTAAAGAACTCAGGAGTCAGGCCATCAGGCCTCGAGGCCTTGTTGTTTTGCAGTTCATTAATAGCAGCAACGACTTCTTCTCGTGAGATAGGACTGTTTAGCAGATCTTTCTGGGTCTGAGAAGCCTGAGGTAGATTGATGGCTGACAAAAAGTTTTGCATCAGGGCCTCTGACTGAGGCTCAGTTTCAGATTTACATAAAGATTCATAAAATGATTGAAAGCATCTGTTGATATCCTTACCATAATGAACTATTTTACCTGTCTCATCTTTTATGGCTGAAATAGCCTGTGAGTCAGACCTAGCCCTAATTAAATTTGCCAAGTATTTACTGGACTTATTCCCAAACTCATATATTCTGTGTTTTGCAAAAAACAGGGATTTCTGGGCCTCTGATGACATGAGTGTATCCAGAGCTGCTGTTGTGGTATCAATTTGGGATCTCAAGTCATTGGAAGGGTTCATATCAAATTCTCTCTGAAGCTTCTTTAATTGTTGTTCCAAATTCCGCTGTTCTGCCTCCTTCTTATGTTTGAGATGTGCAGAAAAAGAAGTTGTAAAGCCCCTTGACACAGCTTTAGCAGTCTCCCAGAGCACACTAGGAGAGACTTCTGGGGTGTCATTCTCAGCCAGAAAGAACTTTAACTGCTCTGTAAAATATTCTATAAAATCAGGGTTTTTAAGAAGATAGTTTTTAAATCGCCACTGTGGCAGAGGACGCTGCTCTTTACAGGACATAACCAAAAACAATGGAGAATGATCTGAAAT
Organism: Amphiprion ocellaris; assembly: GCF_022539595.1. NCBI lineage: Eukaryota > Metazoa > Chordata > Actinopteri > Pomacentridae > Amphiprion > Amphiprion ocellaris. The sequence goes on along the minus strand of NC_072789.1, from coordinate 17,234,990 downwards.
AACAATATTACCAATTGAGCATGAGATCACTTTTTGAAGGGCATGATTAGGTGTGAAAAAATAATGAATCCTTGAAGGGGATTTATGTACCTTTGAATAGAAAGAATATTGTTTGTCTGTGGGGTGGAGGGCCCTCCAGGTATCGATAAGATCTAAATCTCTGCAGCAGCCTAAAAGAGTCTGACTAGTACCGACACTAGATCTTGACCCACTATGTGATTTATCTAGGCGGGGATTGAGACAGCAGTTAAAATCGCCCGCAATTACTGAGGATTCAGTAATCCAGTCCGAAAACAAGGAGAATACTTTCGTGTGGAAGTCAGGAGGACATACTGGTGGAGCATAGACATTTAAATAAGAGACATTATCCCCATATAACATCCCTGAGATCATTACATAGCGTCCAAGTTTATCACTTTTGACCTTCACTTCAGTAAGGGGCAAGGCTTTATTGATCAGAATTGCAACCCCTCTGCTTCTTGATGTAAAGGAGGAATAAAATATCTGGCCAACCCAATCTCTCTTTAATTTTTGGTGCTCTTCATTACTCAGGTGAGACTCCTGGATGAAAGCTATTTGAACCTTTTCCCTCTTTAACAAATTAAGAATTTCTTTTGTTTAACAGGGCTCTGAATCCCATGTACATTCCATGAGCAGAGTTTAACCGTTGAGTTATCAACCATAATCAAGCGGATTTCGAATAGACAAATGCATGCCTGAGATAGTCACAGAAGTATGTTTAACCCCATATGTCAATCTGGAGAAGGTGCTGAACATCAGACAGTCAAGAAACAAAAAAAAACAAAACAAAAAACACCTGTGTGGGAGAAAAAAGCAAATAATAATAAGACCTGATCCACCCCCCAAGTGCTTCCCCAAACGAAGCACCAAAGTCCAAAGCTACTACTGTGCATCTAAACTGTGCACTAAACCAGTGCTCCAGATGTATACATGTGCATTAGCAAAACTACAATAGGAGGAATAATTTAACACAAGTACTTGAACTGTAACAATATAAACAGAGAAGAGAAACAATATCCTGACAGGCCCCATGGTGGCACCTCAGACAGTTTGAAATGACAGATTGTCAAGCAGTTTAAGTTGTCAGGCTTATTTTAAAAAAGAAAGACAAAAAAGAAAAACAGACCGTGGCCCGCTACATAACCAGTAGAGCACAGATATTGGCTGCCGTGTGACAAATACAGCCGCCAGAGTTTCGAACATCATATGGCATAACAAACAGTTTGTGGAGCCAGTTTGTCAAGCAGTTCAGTTCGTGGAGCCAGCAACATGTAAAGCTGTAACTCACCCTGAAGCAGAAATCTCAGTCCCAAACATTAAGTCCGTGGATTTCCACCTGGCCGACATGGGCCCTGAGTGGAGAGACGAGCAGGGCCTGGAAGAACTTAACCATTTGGGGCAGGTCCCGATTCCGGTGGCCGGGCTGGAACTATCGTTTCCTCGTAGTATTTTTCGGCAGCCTCTGGGGTGTTGAAGAAGTGCTTCTTGATATTAAAGGTGAGCTGCAGCTGTGCGGGAAACAAGAGGCCATATCTGGGAACATGCACACCTGGTGGCCACAGAAGATCAGCGGGGCTCTCTCCCTCGCAAGTCGGAGGATCCGCTGTTCAGCCTGGAAGTGATGGACCTTGACGATCATCGGGCGCGAGGGGGCTCCTGGTTTGGGCTTGGGGGCCAGCGAGCGGTGGGCTATATCTAGCAATGGAGAGGCTCCGGAGTTGTCTATGCCCAGCAGCTCAGCAAAAAAGTCCGCCATAAATGAAGTTGTCTGCGGACCCTCGATATTTTCCGGGATTCCCAAAACCCTCAGATTTTGCTGTCTGCTTCTCGACTCCAAGTCTTCTGTTTTAGACACAAGCATCGTGTTGCTTTTGCTCAGCGCCTCACATTTAGCCTCGAGTTCGGCGACCCTGCCATCAATATCTTGAAGTGAAGATTCAACATCAGTAAGACGAGAGGCAAATGAAGCAATTGTGGACTGAATGGTGCCCATGGAGGCGCGAGTCTCGTTCCGAAATGATTCAATCAGCCTGACCACGGAGAAGAGGGACGGCTCCTCGTCTTCAGTATCGTCGTCGCCATTATGTGACCGAGGGCTAGCACCGCTTTCAGCCTTGTCCTTATGTCGTGACGGACGGCCTCTCTCTGCTCGCTCCTGGCGCGTACTGCCCTTACCAGTCATCTTGTGAACCTTCCTGACAAGACTTGGGGCGTTTAGGAGAGCGAAGAAGTAGTTTGCGAACTTATTGTAACAAAATATGCAGGAGCTGGTCAGGACGCGTCTACTCCCTACTCATGCTTCACCACGCCCCCAAGCCTGCATATTTTTAAAGCAACCCTTACTTGTACTCAATTGGAAATATTTTAGAAAAATACACTGAATTACAGGCTTTACAGAACAGTGCGCTATTGCAGACTTAACATGTAAGGTTATAATTAAATGGTTTTAATAATAATGGGTCATGATCTAAAGTGGGCTGGTCTGAGGCATGAAACTCAAGGTCTGAAAATGAGTCCCACTCTGGCCCTGGTCAAACTCACTGGATTTGACTCTGATCACTGCCTATTTCCCTGTCAATACTATCAGCGGCCTCGTTTCAAGTGATGAAAGCATTAAAAAGCCTAAATCTCCTCCAGGATGTTGACTTTAATAATCAGGTTGATCATAGAACAGACAGCTGCCTCACTGGAACGTTAGTAGCTGTGACTTGTAGAGGACTGGGATGTTTATTCCACTTTATAGAGTCTGCTGCCTGAACTGACCTTAGAAACACACTATGTTGATGTGAGCCAGTAGTTTTATTAGTGTCTGCATGGAACCAACAACTGATCATCAAGTCTAATAAATTCAGTACGGTTCAAAAACATTCACACAACATTTATTAAATGATAACTTTTGATGTAATTTCAAGTCTTTATGAGGTTATTTCACATCATTTGTTCTATGTCGAGTGTTTTATGGTAATTTAGTGTTTTTTTTAGTTTTTCATGCTTTTTTAAAAAGTGATTTTTGCACCCTATTGTGTTGATTTTGCACATTTTTGTGTTGATTGCACATTTTTGTAATGTCGTGACTTTTTATGTTTTCTTATGCATTTTTTAAAACTGATTTTGCACGTTTTTGTCTTGATTTTGCACATTTTTGTTGTGACTTTAGTCTTGTTGAGGTTATTTCACATCATTTATTGCTATTTTGGGTGTTTTTGTGGCAATTTAGTGACTTTTTAATGTCGATTTTGCATTTTTAAAAATGGATTTTGCACCTTTTTGTGTTGATTAACATCTTTTTGTGTTGATTTTTACATTTTGGGGGGTCATTTCATGTCATTTGTTGTGACTTTGAGTCTGTACATAAATTTAAATAAAATCTTCAGACATGTTGGGGTGTTCCCAACCAGCAGGAGTTATCAATCTGAGGCTGAAATCAATGTGTTTAAGCAGTAAATATCATTTGTATTTGTCAGACAGTTTGTCACGGGTTCGTTTTTTTAAAAAAAAGTTATAAAAATGATGGCAAGGCCGAAGAGTTCCAAAAACAGTGAATTTCTTTTATTTGCACCAAATCCTTTAAAAGTGTATATACATATTTACAGTGCAAAACAAAAAAAAACTGGTGGACACAGCAGAAAAAAAAACAGAAGTATTTACAGAGAGCTTGAACCTTACAGCAGGCAGCCACATCACCTAGAGAACCTCCAGCACCAAAACTCTCTCTCTCCCGCTGTTCAACTCAGGGGCCCTATATATACCCCCCTAGCCCCTCCCCCGGGCAAACCAAAAGTTACTTGTAGGGGGGTAAATAAGAAAAGGCAAAAATAACCATAAGGAAGAACAAAATCCATAATACAATTAAACCAAAATTACACAAAACAAATTACCCAACTTAAGGTAACTGAAACAACTCTGAAAACATAATAAACCACAAAATAGCTACAGAACCGGAAAATGGGAAAGTCCCGGTCACGTGGTGGCCCCATTGCGCGCCACTTGCCCCATTTATCCCACAGCCGGAAGCGCCTCTGTTTGGCCCACGACACAGAGGCTGCACAGTCATTAAGAGGTGAGTGTTATTGTCCGGGTGTGCTTGGTGAGGGGAGACGTGTAGGCGCCGAGTGTGCACCCTCGACGCGTTACAGCAGGGAAGAGATGAGTCCAGATATGGGGAGGATTATGAAGGGCAGTTTATAAGTCCAGGGAACGTGCGGGCGATCCCGGCAAACAGTTTCTCAGCGCGCGCTGTGAGAACAATGGAGCGCGGCGCGCTCCTGCACCCCGCCCCCTCCGGAGCCGCCGAGAGGAGAAAAGGCGCACAGGGCTTAAGAGTGACGGGGCATTTAGAGGCGCTCCGTCACATTATCCCCCTCCTCCCCGAGGTTGGCGATGTGCGGCAACCTGGAGAGATAGTCCGCCACGACGTTGGTCCTGCCGGCTCGGTGACGGATCTGGAACTGGAACGGCTGAAGGGCGAGGTACCACCGGGTGAGACGACTGTTGCGGTCTTTCATAGAGTTCATCCATGTCAGAGCCCGGTGGTCAGTCTCCAGGTCGAACTCCCTCCCCAACAGGTAGTACCGCAAGCTCTCCAGAGTCCACTTGATTGCGAGGCCCTCCTTCTCAACAGTAGAGTACCGGGTCTCACAGGGCAGCAGCTTTCGGCTCATGTAAAGAACCGGACGTTCCTCTCCTGGCGGAACCTGGGCCAGGACAGCTCCCAGTCCCACGGCGGACGCGTCGGTCTGGACCAGGAACCTCTGGTTGAAGTCAGGACTCCTCAGCACGGGTGAGGAACACAGGTGGGTCTTCAGGGTCTGGAAGGCGGTCTCGCAGTCCTCGCTCCAGGCAACAGGATTCCTCTGGTCCTTCGCAGTCAGCGCGGTCAGCGGAGCAGCAATGGTGGCGAACTGCGGGACAAACCTCCTGTACCAGCCGGCCAGGCCCCTGAAGGACCTCACCTCCTTCTTCGTGCGGGGCCGCGGGCAGCTGCGGATGGCCTCCACCTTGTCCATCTGCGGTCGGACTTCGCCGTGTCCAAGCCTGTAGCCTAGGTACATCGCTTCTTCTTTGGCCCACTGACACTTGGCAGGATTGAGTGTCAGGCCGGCCTGCTGGATCTGGCTCAGGACCCGCTCCAGGTGCTGCAGATGCTCCTCCCAGGTGTTGCTGAAGATGACCCATCGTCCAGGTAGGCGGCACTGCAGTCCCCACACCCCTGCAGGACCCGGTCCATCAGCCTCTGGAAGGTGGCGGGTGCTCCGTGGAGACCGAAAGGCATCACCGTGAACTGGAAGAGGCCTGCAGGTGTCTGGAAGGCCGTGTAAGGGCGACTGGACTCTTCCAGGGGCACCTGCCAGTAGCCCTTGCAGAGGTCGAGGGTGGTGATGAACTTGGCCCGCCCAATCTTCTCCAGGAGATCATCGATCCGGGGCATCGGGTAGGCATCGAACTCCGACATGGCGTTGAGCTTCCGGAAGTCAATGCAAATGCGAAGTGAGCCGTCCTTCTTCACCACGATGACCACCGGACTGCACCACTCGGACTGGGATGGCTCAATCACCCCGAGACGCTGCATCTCCTCCACTTCCTTCAGGAGCTTCTCCACGAGATGTTGTGGCACCCGATAGGACCGCTGGCGGATTGGCCCTCTCTCTTTCAGGCAGATGATGTGTTCGACCAGTACAGTCCTCCCTGGGTTGGCGGCAAACAACTTGGACACACGCTGGAAAACCTCCCTGAGCTGGATGGACTGGACAGCAGAGAGGTGGTCAAGGGCAGGTTCGACAGGCTGGTGGAAGCTGGCTGCAACGGACGCCTCCTCCCCTTCACTGTCCACCTCGGCCACCAACAAGGACGTCACTGGACACGGGACAGGAGCCTCCTTCCACTCCTTCAGCAGGTTTATGTGATAGGTCTGCTTCGTCTTCTTCTTGTCTGGATGGTGGATCTCGTAAGTCACTGGACCCATCTTCCGAAGGACTGTGTATGGGCCCTGCCATTTGGCGAGCAGCTTACTGGTGGAGGATGGCAACAGGAGCAGGACCTTCTGGCCGGGATGGAACTCTCGATGTCGGGCCTGACGGTCCTACCACGCCTTCTGGGACTGCTGGGCCTTGCGAAGGTTAATCTCTGCTTCATCACGGTACAGCGCCAACCGGTCCCGCATCTCGAGCACGTATTGGACCACAGTTCGATCACTGGTTGTGGAGGAAGGAGCTTCCCAGCCCTTTCGCAGCAGGTCCAACGGCCCCTGGACATCCCAGCCGTAGAGCAGCTCGAACGGGGAGAAACCAGTTGAGGCTTGCGGCACCTCACGGTACGCAAACAGCAGGAAAGGCAGCCATCTATCCCAATCCCGCCCCGTATCAAGCACGAACTTCTGCAGCATCTTCTTGAGGGTTTGGTTGAACCGCTCGACCAAGCTGTCTGTCTGCGGGTGGTAAGGCGTAGTCTTCAGCGGCGAAATCCCCAGCTGGCGATGGAAGAGCTGAAGAAGTCGGGAGGTGAAGTTGGTCCCCTGGTCCGTCACAATCTCGTCCGGGATTCCAACCCTGGAAAACAATTGCACCAAACAACGCAGCACAGCAGGGGCAGTGACGGTGTGCAAGGGGAAGGCCTCGGGGAACCGTGTAGCGTAGTCTGAAAGCACTAAAATATACTGGTGACCCCGACTGCTTTTGACCAAAGGTCCTACAATGTCCATGGCTATACGCCGGAATGGGGTGGAGATCACGGGCATTGGTTGGAGGTAAGCACGATCTGATTGGCGCACATAGGAAGTCTTTTGGCAGATGGGACAGGTCTTACAATACATTTGTACATCTGCGTACATGGAGGGCCAATAGAACCGGGACGACATTCGCAAAAAGGTCTTATTGCGGCCCAGATGACCTGCCCAAGGCAAGGAGTGTGCCAAGTGCAAAATCATAGGCCGACAGGACACAGGAAACCACGAGGCGCTTGACACCGTCAGCCACTGCATACAGGACATCCTTCTCAAGAACAAAACATTCCCTGTCCCCTTTAGCAGAGTCCAACCCCCCAACCACCTTGTCAAATAAAGACTTGAGAGATGCATCCTCCCTTTGCATGGCCCCAATGTCCTCTGGCACTTCCCACCTGTCCTTTATAAGCCCCTCCTTACAGTCTGGCTCCCTGGATTTCAGACCCTTTTCAAAGCGTCGTTGGCGGCGAGACTTCCGTGGGCCCTTCGTACCTCCCTCAAACAGACTATCATCCAGGGTGGAAAATGGCTCTGTCTGAGGCTCACAGGTTAGCTTTGGTTTAGACGTCACCTCTGCTCTAGCCTGAGCCCGGGTGATCACAGGACCTAACACGCCCTTTTCACAGTCTGTGTCCTTGCCCTCCTCTTCCAGCAGTACATCCAGCAGCACCGGTAAGTCCCACCCCAAGATGGCAGCAACAGGCAACTTTTCCACCACCCCCACACTTAGCAAGTAGGCCTGTCCATTCACTCCAACAGTCAAATCAGCTGTGGGGTAGGCATGTCGGTCTCCATGCACACACAAAATGTCTTCCTGTCTGCTAAAATCCACCATTCCAGTTGGCACCAAGTCCCTCCGGACTAGGGTTAGGAAGCTGCCAGAGTCAAGGAGAGCAGTCACAGGCTGGCCATTAACTGTAATGTCCTTAAAACGCTGCCGTCTCCCTACAGCATTTACAGCTTCAGCACGTGGGGTATAACAGGCACCCGTAAGTTTAGCTTTTCTGATGGGGCACAAGGATGCTTTGTGGCCTGGCTGCTGGCAGTAGAAACAGATTAGCTCCTTACCGGGCCCACGCTGATTGGGTGCTGTGTTGAAGTCTCCAGGGGGCTGGTAACCGGATCTCACTGCTGGCCTGGGCTGTGACAAAAGCTGACGACTGGGACCTCCTGGGTGTGCAGCTGGGCCTCCTTTCCGCGCATTGATGTACTGCAGCGCTAGCTTGGATGCAGCTAGCCCATCTGCAGGCTCGTGCTCCTTCACCCAGGTGCAGATGTCGGCAGGAAGGACACGCAGCAGCTGCTCCAGGATGATCTGCTCACCAATCTGCTCCTTCGTGTGCTGCTCCGGACGGATCCATCGGCGATAGAGCCCCTTTAAGCGGTGGTACGTCTCAGTTGGGTTTTCTCCAGGCGGAACCGCGCTGGACCGGAACTGCTGACGATACGTCTCTGGCGAGATGTCAAATTTAGCCAGCAGCGCCGCCCTCAGGTCGGGGTACAGGTGGGCCCTCTCTTCGTCCATCGCTGTGTAGGCCTCCAGTGCCTTCCCACTGAGTAATGGCACCAGGCGACAGGCCCACTCCTCCTGTGGCCACGCCCACGTCTTGGCAATGCGTTCAAAGCGCAGGAGGTAATTTTCAATGTCCTCTCCATTGACATACTGAGGGATCTTTGGGTCTCCATAGGGTCGGGCGTCTGCACGGGAATGTTCCTCTCCACCGCCCCCACGAGACTCAGGTGTGGCTATGGGGGAGCTACGACGCTGTCGTGGAGCGGGAGTAGGTAGACCCCTAAGGCTCAGCATCGACTCTGCAGACGGCGACGCTGCCCCTTCTGGTGCTGGATTGGATACCCCAGGTCTCTGCTCGGCTGCTTGGGCTTGCTGTGGCTGAGAAGCAGGCAAAGAAGCTTGGAGTCCTCTCATTGCTGCCAGGAGCCCCTCCTCTCTCTTCTGTTGCCCGATCATAAAGTCATTCATGAGCCCCAGGAACTCACTCATGGGTTGGGCCATTTCAGATGCTTCTTCGGATGCAAGTTCCTCTTCTTCCATTTTTCTCTGCTGAGAGCGTCTCTTCCTTCGACCAGCCATCCCACTTCTGACACCAAATGTCAAGGGTTCGTTTTTAAAAAAAAAAGTTATAAAAATGATGGCAAGGCCGAAGAGTTCCAAAAACAGTGAATTTCTTTTATTTGCACCAAATCCTTTAAAAGTGTATATACATATTTACAGTGCAAAACAAAAAAAAACTGGTGGACACAGCAGAAAAAAAAACAGAAGTATTTACAGAGAGCTTGAACCTTACAGCAGGCAGCCACATCACCTAGAGAACCTCCAGCACCAAAACTCTCTCTCTCCCGCTGTTCAACTCAGGGCCCCTATATATACCCCCCTAGCCCCTCCCCCGGGCAAACCAAAAGTTACTTGTGGGGGGGTAAATAAGAAAAGGCAAAAATAACCATAAGGAAGAACAAAATCCATAATACAATTAAACCAAAATTACACAAAACAAATACCCAACTTAAGGTAACTGAAACAACTCTGAAAACATAATAAACCACAAAATAGCTACAGAACCGGAAAATGGGAAAGTCCCGGTTACGTGGTGGCCCCATTGCGCGCCACTTGCCCCATTTATCCCACAGCCGGAAGCGCCTCTGTTTGGCCCACGACACAGAGGCTGCACAGTCATTAAGAGGTGAGTGTTATTGTCCGGGTGTGCTTGGTGAGGGGAGACGTGTAGGCGCCGAGTGTGCACCCTCGACGCGTTACAAGCAGGGAAGAGATGAGTCCAGATATGGGGAGGATTATGAAGGGCAGTTTATAAGTCCAGGGAACGTGCGGGCGATCCCGGCAAACAGTTTCTCAGCGCGCGCTGTGAGAACAATGGAGCGGCGGCGCGCTCCTGCACCCCGCCCCCTCCGGAGCCGCCGAGAGGAGAAAAGGCGCACAGGGCTTAAGAGTGACGGGGCATTTAGAGGCGCTCCGTCACGACAGTTCTAAACATGAGTTGTTCTTATTATCTCTCAATCACAACCTGTGATCTGATCTGTCCAGCAGAGGGGAAAAGATTTAAACTGAAATAAAGTTCACCTGATACACTTTGAAGAAAGCAAAATGCTAGAAATGTTCAGATGTTTCTTAAATGTAGCATTAAATTAGATTGAGAGCAGACATGTCTCTTTCTGCACTGTTGAGGGAAATGTGCATTAGTGTGATCTCTGCTGATGTTGGTTCTGTCCCAGTGATTCCATTCTAGGGAACGTTAACTGTCAGGGATTTACAGCCTGATGGGAGTTTCTGCTTTCATGAACCACAGGGTTTTGTAGAAGTTGTGTTGGATGTTGAGTGACATGAAAAAGGTTGAATGTTGAAATAATCCGTCACATGAAATGAGTGGGAATCAACCTGTAAAATGTGCTCTTATTGTGAAAGTCTGCCTGCTGCTTCCTCATAGGTGGAGTCCTGACTGGTTCCAGGAAACAGATCACCTGTCTGAGCGTCCAGGAGTGGACTGGAAACTTTCTTCTTCTTCTTCAGTGCTTTGAATAAAGTGTAAGTTTGCTTTGTTTGCTGCTTTAACTTCAGTAATGTTGCTGTTTGTTTCTGCTCTGTGATGTTTCTACATGTTCACTTCTTATTTCAGCACAAACTTTGGATGACTGCTGTTTAAACATGGATCAATATGATTATTAGGTTATTGATTGACTGCAATCAGTCAATATTTCTATGAGATTATTGATTGCTTGAGTCAGTTTGATGAGCTGCTGATGTTTCTCTTTGTTTGTTCTCAATCCAAACTGCATGGTGTCTTTTTGACTTTGGGTTTGTGGGTGAGTCTCTGCAGCTCCATGACTCCATCTGCTGGACTGATAGTAGAAGTGCAGCAGCTGATCTTTTCCAGGAGGATTTGAGTGGATCAATGATGTTTGTTTCCTGTGCAGGTGAAGGTAGAAAGTGTGTGTGTGAGCTGCTGTGAGTTGAGCAGCATGGATGAGTGTGAGGACAGAGAGGAGGGAGTCCCTCCCTCTAAAAGCTCTCTGTGTGGGGAACAGGAGAACCAGAGCAAAGCTCAGAGGTGAGACCAGCATCTCTAAATGTCCAGGACTCTGGTGCATGTCAGAGCTCAGCAATCACATCACTGCTGCATCATTATTCACAGGGAATCCACCTGGACCTGGACCTGGAACTGGACCTGGACATGGGACATGGACCTGGACCTGGATCTGCATCCAGCTGTGTGTCCTTCAAGAGCGACCAGTCTAAGGATCTTTATTTTGAATTTAAAGAACGTCAACCTCCTGAAGTAAGAGGGAAAGAAGAAAAGAAGAAAAAAGAAGTAAGCTGTGAAGTCAAACTACTGACTGTTGTGTCAAATGTTATGTCATTGTTCCAAATATGTTCCATCATTAAATCACTCTGAATCTCTGCTACATGATTTTTCCTTCCTAGTGGTCTTCCTCTCTATTTACCAGAATCCATCAGAGACCAGAGTCCTCTGGACCTGGACCTGGACCTGCATCCAGCTGTGTGTCCTTCAAGAGCAACTTGTCTAAGGATATTATTTTTGACTTTAAAGGAGAACCAGGTCCTGCTGCAGAGGGGTAAGATGTTCAGAACAAGGTTTCAGAGCTGCTAGTCTGATAGCAGATTGGCTCCTCATCAAACAGAACAAATGTTTTGAAGAAGTGATGCTAATAACATGAACATCATCCACCGAGACATTAAAAACAGAACCAGGTGGATCACAGCAAGAACTCTGAGTTCACTAAAATATCAAGAAATAGTTTTACTGGACAAAACTTCAGTTCTGTGATTATATAAGCCTTGTTAGCTTGTATGTTAGCCTGTTTGTCTCTGTGTGGACAGACGTACTGAGATCTAACTGTTGATATTGATCCAAAGAGTGGAGCAGCAGAACTCGGAGGTTCCCAGAGCTCAGTCTGTCCAGCAGCATCACCTGGACTCCATATTCATGGTGAGTTCATGGACAACAAGTTGTTCTCCATCTGTTGTGTTCAGGTGTCTCCATGCTGCTCTTTGTAGACCAGTGGACTGTCAGCGTGTCCAACATGGATCTGATGTTTGGCTCCATGATTTGACTCTGATGGACTCATTGACACATTTCTCTGTTCCAGCTGCTGGAGGACAACATGGTGACTTTTGTGAAGAAGGAGCTGAAGAAGATGCAGAAGGTTGTGAGTCCAGATTACCCAGAATGCTCCTCAGAGAGTCAGAGGGAGGATGAGGAGGAGTTGGAGGGTGATGATGAAGAGCAGAGGAGCAGCAGAGAGATGTTTCAGCAGATCACAGTGTTGTTCCTGAGGAGGATGAAGCAGGAGAAGCTGGCTGACTGTCTGCAGAGCAGTAAGAGGATTTGTGGAAAGACTGAAGCTGCTGATCAACAGAACATTTACTAAAGTCTCAGAATATCTTCACACAATCAGTCTTTAGGGGACAAACTGTCACCTTCACTTTATTGCTACTTTGGTGCTTTAATATCCAGGTTACTTCTACTTCACTCTTTCTTTCTTGTGTTTTCATTCAGAATTTCCTGCTGGAGTTTGTGGACGTGAACTTAAATGTGGTCTGAAGAAGAAGTTCCAGAGAGTGTTTGAGGGCATCGCTAAAGCAGGACAGTCGACCCTCCTGAATGAGTTCTACACAGAGCTGTACATCACAGAGGGAGGGACTGCAGAGGTCAATGATGAACATGAGGTCAGACAGATTGAAGCAGCATCCAGGAAAGCAGACAGAGCAGAAAGAAGCATCAGAGCAGAAGACATCTTTAAAGGCTCACCTGGAAGAGATGGACCAATCAGAACAGTGATGACAAAGGGAGTGGCTGGCATCGGGAAAACAGTGTTAACACAGAAGTTGACTCTGGACTGGGCTGAAGACAAAAGCAACCAGGACATCCACTTCATGTTTCCATTGACTTTCAGAGAGCTGAATGTGGTGAAAGAGAGAAAGTTCAGCTTGATGGAACTTGTTCATCACTTCTTCAGTGAAACCAAAGCAGCAGGAATCTGCAGCTTTGAAGACTTCCAGGTTGTGTTAATCTTTGATGGTCTGGATGAGTGTCGCCTTCCTCTGGACTTCCACAACAATGAGGTCCTGACTGATGTTAGAGAGTCCACCTCAGTGGATGTGCTGCTGACAAACCTGATCAGGGGGAAGCTGCTTCCCTCTGCTCGCCTCTGGATAACCACACGACCTGCAGCAGCCAATCAGATCCCTCCTGACTGTGTGGACATGGTGACGGAGGTCAGAGGGTTCACCGACTCACAGAAGGAGGAGTACTTCAGGAAGAGATCCAGAGATGAGGAGCAGGCCAGCAGCATCATCTCCCACATGAAGAAGTCACGAAGCCTCCACATCATGTGCCACATCCCAGTGTTCTGCTGGATCACTGCTACAGTTCTGGAGGAGCTGCTGAGAACCAGAGATGGAGGAGATCTGCCCAGAACACTGACTGAGATGTTCATCCACCACCTGGTGGTTCAGGCCAAAGTCAAGAAGGTCAAGTATGATGGAGGAGCTGAGACAGATCCACACTGGAGTCCAGACAGCAGGAGGATGATTGAGTCTCTGGGAAAACTGGCTTTTAATCAGCTGCAGAGAGGAAACCTGATCTTCTATGAGTCCGACCTGACAGAGTGTGGCATCGATGTGGAAGCAGCCTCAGTGTACTCAGGAGTGTTGACACAGATCTTTAAAGAGGAGAGGGGACTGTACCAGGACAAGGTGTTCTGCTTCGTCCATCTGAGTGTTCAGGAGTTTCTGGCTGCTCTTCATGTCCATCAGACCTTCATCAACTCTGGAATCAACCTGCTGGAAGAACAACAACAAACAACCTCCAACAAACCTGATCCAACAGTTTTCTACCAGAGAGCTGTGGACGAGGCCTTACAGAGTCCAAACGGACACCTGGACTTGTTCCTGCGCTTCCTCCTGGGTCTGTCACTGCCGACCAATCAGAATCTCCTACGAGGCCTGCTGACACAGACAGGAAGTAGCTCACAGACCAATCAGGAAACAGTGAAGTATATCAAGGAGAAGATCAGTGAGAATGTGTCTGCAGAGAGAAGCATCAGTCTGTTCCACTGTCTGAATGAACTGAAGGATGTTTCTCTAGTGGAGGAGATCCAACAGTCCCTGAGATCAGGACGTCTGTCCACAGATGAACTGTCTCCTGCTCAGTGGTCAGCTCTGGGCTTCATCTTACTGTCATCAGAAGAACATCTGGATATGTTTGACCTGAAGAAATACTCTGCTTCAGAGGAGGCTCTTCTGAGGCTGCTGCCAGTGGTCAAAGCCTCCAAGAAAGTTGTGTAAGTAGTTGGAAACTGAAGATCCTTTTTCGTTTTGCTGCTGTTTCATCAGTATAATCTGCTTTTTGTCTCTTCAGACTGAGTGGCTGTAATCTGTCAGAGAGAAGCTGTGGAGCTCTGTCCTCAGTCCTCAGCTCCCAGTCCTCCAGTGTGACAGAGCTGGACCTGACTAACAACAACCTGCAGGATTCAGGAGTGGAGAGTCTTTCTGCTGGACTGGAGAGTCCACACTGTAAACTGGAAGCTCTCAGGTCAGGACTCACACTTTGAAACTGATGTGATTTCTATCAGTGGATAAACAGCTAACCTGAGTAGAATCATTTCTGCTGATGGGATTCATCAAATGAGCTTTTACTGAACTTGTGCAGGACTTTGTCAGGGTTTATTTTCTACATGATTAAATCCCACTAATCATTGTTGAGATTGTTGATTTGCTTGAGATGCATGAAATGTGCAGCAAAATGTAGCTGAAAGACAAAGAAGAAAAGAAAGAGTGAGAAACATCCATCCAAGTGTTGTCCGTCAGGTTTGTGTTGTTTTGTGTGTGCAGGCTGTCAGGCTGTCTGGTCACAGAGGAAGGCTGTGCTTCTCTGGCCTCAGCTCTGAGCTTCAAGACCTCAAATCTGAGAGAGCTGGACCTGAGCTACAACCATCCAGGAGACTCAGGAGAGAAGATGCTGAGAGCTAAAGTGGAGGATCCAGACTGTAGACTGGAAACTCTCAGGTACAGACAGACAGACACTCTCAGGTACAGACAGACAGACACTCTCAGGTACAGACAGACAGACACTCTCAGGTACAGACAGACAGACACTCTCAGGTACAGACAGACAGACACTCTCAGGTACAGACAGACAGACACTCTCAGGTACAGACAGACAGACACTCTCAGGTACAGACAGACAGACATTCTCAGGAAACTATCATCCTAGTGTTGCAGACCAAGCCTGCTCCTTTCCATCGGTAGGTTTCAGGGTGTGTGAGACGTCAGAGGAAGTGCTGCAGCGGTAGGAAGGAAGAAGAACAGTGAAGCTGAAGAAGGGTGATGTTTAGGTGCAGCTGCAGTCACAGCGCATGTTATGGTCCAAACAGAGAAGTAGATCCAAGTGTGTTCTGGAGAAGGTGAGTGTGTGTACAGTGAGCTGCAGAGCTTGAATAAAGTTCCTCGTTCTCCACCGCAGAGTTGGGTCCGGACTCTGAAAACAATTTGTTACCAACAGCGAGCCACGCTAAGCTAAGTGAGCTAGCGTTTACCCGAGGCTGTCCAACTACGATTCAGATGCCAACAAAACCAGGTCGGTA
The DNA here is from genome assembly GCF_022539595.1 of Amphiprion ocellaris. Lineage (NCBI taxonomy): Eukaryota > Metazoa > Chordata > Actinopteri > Pomacentridae > Amphiprion > Amphiprion ocellaris. Next base: position 17,219,614 of record NC_072789.1, on the reverse strand, counting down.
ACACTAGCTTAGCAGAAAGACTGGAAACAGGGTAAACTGTTAGCATAGCTTAGCACAAAGACAGAAAGTAGGGTAAACTGTTAGCCTAGCTTAGCTCAAAGACAGGAAGCAGGGTAAACTGTTAGCATAGTTTAGCTCAAAGACAGGAAGCAGGGTAAACTGTTAGCCTAGCTTAGCTCAAAGACAGGAAGCAGGGTAAACTGTTAGCCTAGCTTAGCTCAAAGACAGGAAGCAGGGTAAACTGTTAGCCTAGCTCCATGAAAAGAGGAAGCATCAATGAGTAAAGCTGAATAATGAGTGTAAACTGAGCTGGAACGTGACGAGCACAGGACAGGACTTTAGAGATGCTGCATTCAGGTGTCTGTGTCTCCATGTTGGACTGGTCCTTTATCAGTGGAACAGTGTGAGAGCCATGTAACGTCCATGTGTGCTGCTGAAAGAGTCGCTGCTGCTCTGACCGTCCTCCTCCTTTCAGGGTGACGCCTGCTGGAGTCCGATGGTTGACACCAGGTCTGAGGAAGTGTAAGTGTGTTTTAATGGATTGATGGAAACAAAGCAGCACATTCAAGCATCTTCAAAGTGTCACATCTCTGAGGTCATCATCAAAGGTTTAATACTGATCACATGATCCATCAATAACTGCAGCTGTGTTGTGTTTGTTCTCTCCATCAGATTCCTGTCAACTCACAGTCGACACAAACACAGTAAACAGAAAACTAAAACTGTCTGACAACAACAGGAAGGTGACACGTGTGGAGGAGGATCAGTCGTATCCTGATCATCCAGACAGGTTTGATCGGTGGGCTCAGCTGCTGTGTAGAACTCGTCTGATTGGTCGCTGTTACTGGGAGGTCAAGTGGAGAGAAGTGGTTCATATATCAGTGAGTTACAGAGGAATCAGAAGGAAAGGAGGCAGTTATGATTGTTGGTTTGGATTTAATGATCAGTCCTGGAGTCTGCGCTGCTCTGATGAAGGTTACTCTGTGTGTCACAATAACAGTCAAACATCCATCAGGTCCTCCTCAGTCTCTCACAGAGTTTCAGTTTATGTGGATGTTCCTGCTGGAACTCTGTCCTTCTACAGAGTCTCCTCTGACTCTCTGATCCACCTCCACACCTTCAACACCACATTCACTCAACCTCTCTATCCTGGATTTGGGTTCTGGTCCAAGTCTGGTTCCTCAGTGTTTCTGTGCTGAGTTGAGTCTCCAGAGTCTCCTCCTGGTAGAGAAACAGTGTTGAACAGATAGTTGAGTCTCTCCATGACTCTGTCCCTCAGAAACATGTTTCCACATTCATGGATTAAATATGTTTCTTTGTGAAATCCTTCTAAATGATTCCTTGTGAACTTGTTCCTCTTCAAAGATGGAAGTTGCGATTATTCCAGGAGCCAAATGTGGTGTTTGCGTCTTTTTCCAGTCAAATGTTTAGAGTGAAAATCAGGATGTGGTGTTTCCTCTGATGCTCACTTGAACTAAAAGCATTTGAGCTGCACAAAGTGTGAAATGAGAGAGGAAGCAGTGAATCTACAAACTGCTGACAGACTTTCACACATTATTGTCCAGTGAAAATCAGGTTTTTGTGCAGCCAGACTTGATCCTGATTGGAGTGTTTCAGTCCTGTTCTAGTGATGAAATGAGAACTTCCTTCATCTTGTGTGTGATGGAGAAGAATAAAGGGCTGTGGCTAAAAATCCTGACTCTGAGTTCTTCATTACAAACATACATTATATCAGCTGTTTATTATTCATCTGCTTTATTCTACTCAACATGGAACAGAAAAACAAGAACAGGTATAAATTTAAATATAGAATATCGTATATTTTCAAATTTACTGTTTTTGAGTCTTTTCGCAACAAAAAATATGTATTTTTCTTTGTTTGAGTCTATATAGTCCTTTATATTTACTTTGAAGGCCAAATTTGATTAAATATAATTAAAAATGGCAACAAAAAGATCAAAGCTTCATCATTTATCATCTCCCATAATGCAAAGTCACTTCTGCACCTTTTAGACTCTGAATCAGAGAAAGCAGCAATTTCTCATCAATTCTGTCCCATGCTTTAATAATTAATTTTTCAGATCATCCTTGTTATTGAACTGTTTTCCATCATTATGAACTTTTCTTGCCATAAATCTCCATAACTTTCTGATGGGATTAAGGTCTGAGGACTTGGCAGCCAGTTCATCACATCTATATCACTCTTTCCACAGTATTCTGTGATCTTCTGTGATTTGTGGCATGATGTGTTGTCTTATTGATTGATCCATTTTTCATTTTTACAATAAATAAGTGGTTCAGTGTTTTTTTCACAAGTTTTATATAAGATTCTGAATTTGTCATTTCATCAATAAATTCTAAACAGATTTTATTTTTTCCATAAAAAGCTTCCATAACTCCAGCTATCTCTGGATAAAACATGGTTTCAGCATCGATATGATGCCAGTAGAATTTAAACCACCAGGACTATCCAGATTACATTTAACCCTGGAAATGAAACATTTTTTAACCTATATTCGATTCTATAAATGTTATTCTTGGCCATTAAAGGAGGTTTTCTGCACATTTTGGTGTATTTTAACCCTTCGATGGTCTAAATTCTTTGAATAGACCTTGTGCTGTAATCAATGTCTAACTTAGTTTTTATTTTCATTGCAGTGGTTGATTTTTCCTGAACAAGATCAATGATTTTTTAATACGTCTTTCTCCTATTTTATCTGGTCTAACTGTGGGTTTTAAACTATTATTTATTCAATAAATTACTAATAACACACTTTGATCTTCATGTTTGTTTGCTTATTTGTTGATAAGTGGAATTTAATTTTCCATGTTGAATAATCACAGCTTTTTCTTCTTCAGACAAGGTTTATCCTCTTCCATGGCAACAATGAATTGTAGAAATGAAAATAGAAAAAATATCTTTTGTAAAGCAGGAAAGCGAATGTTTTTATTTTTGTTCTCATCTTTTTTTTTGCCATTGAACTAAATTAAGCCCTAAAAGCAAATATAAAGAACTACAAAGACTGTAACAAAAAACTACATATTTTTAGTTGTGAAAAGATTCAGAAATAAAACTTGAAAATATATGATATTCTGTATTTTAATTTATATCTGTTCTTATTATTACAGTCAGTGACCGAATAAAACGTGAACAATATAAAGTTATGAACTTTAACTTCTTTCTGATTTTCCTCTGAACAATCAAAAATAAAGTGTGATTCCAAAGTGTGACGGTTAGATCAACATAAACTACTAATATCCTGTTTAACTGCTATAGAACCATCAGAGCAGCAGATTCTAAAGTCTGGTCCAGATAAGGAGCTCTACAGTGAGGCTGACCGTCCATCATAGCTGTCTAACCTGGACGCTCACATCTCTGGAACCGTTGGAGCTCATTTTTAATCAGGCTTCATCTGGATGAACTCACCACAGATTTGATGTTTTTAGAACGACTTTCTCACCTGAAATCATCTGAATACTACATTTTGTGTCACAATCACAGTAGTATTCCCAAAATACTTGTGTTTCCTCTGAAAGTTTCCTCCTGGGTCTTTGCTGCTGGTCTAAATGCATTGTGGGTTATTTGGCTCCAAGTCCACACTAGTCTGGTCTGATGATCCTCCATAATGTGGGCGGAGCCAGAACACATCCAGGTATTTCATCTGTTCTTGATCAGATGCTACTTTGAACTGGATCAGTACTTGGTCTCTGTCTGATGACGTTTTAGAAGAACACCAGAACTCAAGTACAGACCAGTACGGTCTAGTCCTGATTGATGAGCCAAAACACCAGCAGAGCATTCTGGGATTTGTAGTAATAACAGTACATGTGCTCTATAATACCAGCTCTAGTAGTCATCTGGTTTTGCATCACGGTCCAAATATAATTACATTGCAGGCCAGAGTTTGACACCTATGATTTAGAGCATTTTCTTCATGGTATAAACCTGACATTGTGTTGCAGGAGACGCTGCTATAGGAGAGGCTGTCATTGGCTTTTTTCTCTCTACATGCATGGAAAAGCTGCAGTCAGGGTTTGTGTCTTGTGTCTGTGGCTTCCTCACAAATGTTGACTTTATTTTAGGTGACAGGAAAGATTTTTGAACACCATGTTTCTATGATGTGTTGATGCATCACTGTGCTAACAATGCAGTCTGACAACTATTCCCTCACATTCACACCTAGAGGCAGTGAAGACTCACTAATATTAACCTGCATGTTATTGTGTTGTGGGAGGAAGCCTGTTGTTTATTGTTTGTGTGTTTTTTATGTCTTCAGCAGCACACTCCAGCATTCCAAGGCTTTTTGAAGGAGATCCTGAGCATTTAGTCCCCTCAGCCTCTCACTTTGTTGTGGAAAGTGATGTGTTCCTCATGCAGGGAGAATGTTAGGCCACTCCTTTCTTCACGTGTCTTCAGGACTCAGCAGCACACTATGTTTGACCAACGGACAACAGGCAGGTCAGCGTTGCAATTGTGGGACTGTACCAGTTGGTGGCGGTAATGCACCAAGAGGTTGTTTGCTAACCGCTATTAAAACTCAAAAGAAGTCTAATCGCCGTAGAGTTCATGGCTGCCGGTCAAAGTGAAACGCTAGTTGTATGTGATGAACTCAGGACGTTTCAGCAGTCGTGGGAGGAAGAATTTGCGTTTGTGGAGGTAAATAACAAGCCAGTGTGCCTTCTTTGCCAGAAACAGTCCATTTCAGAACGTGCTAATCTCCAGCGTTACCATGAACAATTTCTGTGAATAATGCACAGCTATGGATCATTCCAGAATGGGAGGACATTTGGGCTTCAACATTTTTGAGAAATAAACCTTCTCTTTTTCTATTTTCTGCTACATATTCATCAAAAAGTATGTAATAAACTATCAAAAGCTTGATTGACTCAGCTTACACATCAATGGTGCCATTTTATTCCATGTTTTATTTGTTGTTTGCTAACCCCACTCTAATCACAGTAACAGGGTTGCTAATCCATGCTAATGTTAGCTTTTTCTCAGGAGCAGAAGCTAGGTAGATATTTAGCTAGCTGTTACTGCTGACCAAGAGGACAAACCTACTGATGGAAAACAGTAAGAAGAATTTAAATTCCAGCGTATCATGTGATTCACTGTTTTCTTCTTCTACCAGCTAAGAAAGGTTCTGCTAACAGGGTTGTTGTGGGACACACGTTCCATGCATAATACTTATTTAAAATATGTGATGTTCATTTAAAAAAATGTTCCCACAATTGCAAGAGACATCAATGAAAAAATAATACCAAAAAAGGGAGATTTAAAGGTTTAAATTTCATTTTGACTGTTTTATTTGAGATTCAATGTAGTTATCAGGGGTGGGACGAGAAAAATATCATTTTAGGGGGAACTCCAGACTTATTTGGTATTTTAAAAACTATTTTAAAACATTATTTTCTCCTATTGTTTTTAGATTTGGTCTCAGGACAAGTAACTTCACACAACAACTGCATGTTTTAATATTTTGTACATGTAATGTCCTCCAATTCTGGAATGACACATAAGTTATTTAATTTCATTTCGTTATACCTCATGGCTCAAAAAAAAAAAAAGATAGATCACCAAAACAGCTGCGTTTACAATCAGAGTCAGCTTTATTGGCCAGATATGTACACAACATAAAGGGAATTTGGATTCAGCCATTGGTGTCACCCAAGGAATAAGGAAAGAGAATAATAAGATAACTATAGAAAGAAGAAAAAAATGATAGTAGGGATAAAAATAAAGATTAAAAAAGTATATCCAGATATTTACATATATAAATATATATATATATATATATATATATAAGTACAGTAGTGCAAAATGATAATTGCTACATGCTACTTAAAATATTTTGTTATAGAATATTACCTTAATTATTTAAATGTCTTTTATATAATTCAGTCGTATTAAATTATTCATTTTTAGACTGTGACCCACGCAAACAGAGATATTTTTCTGTGAGCAATGTGAAGTTGAGTAGCTCTGATGTAGAGCAATGAAATTAGAGCAATAAACTTCTCTTTGGTCCTGCATGTGTCCTACTTTCCAAGAAAATAATTCTATTAATTTAACACACAAATCCACAACTACGGATTTCCTGCTGATTTGAAGCATCTTTCCTATTAGCTGCAGACAAATGTGGACATGATCAAACCTCTGGTGAAGGCAGCATCCCGCCCCGGTAACTGTATTCTCATGTCAAAAACTAAAGCCTGAGCATGAAATAATGTCTTGTAAACCTAAATCCTGATTAGATGCTTGTGTGTCAGACATGAACAGCACCTGGAGGAACCTTTAATCCTATTTTCCTGAATCCAGCAGACAGTGTTTTGTTGTTCAAGCTGCTGACTGAAGCTTTTTTCTCATTAGGAAACAAATTGCAGCGTTTTCAGTAACCGCGGTCGTCAATGCTGTGATTTTATGTCTGTTTTGTTTAGATAAATTCAGCAGCTGCAATGTAAACAGAGTTAAATTAGAAAGAGTAAATGAAGCATTCAGTGAAAGCAAGAGTGAAGAGTTTTTTAGTTTTCATCAGGGTGTAGTGCAGAGCTCGGGGGCTTTGCTGGGCTGTTTGACCTGAAGGCTGCAGGATTTGGGACAGATGGAGTTGGGACCAAGCTGAAGGTGTAATTTCAGTTCATTGAATCTAAACATTTAGGTAATTAAGAGGATATGTCAGGTGATGAACAGTAATCCTCCCTTTGTTAAACATTGTGATTTTTTTCAATCAGTAATTTGTTGTCACTGTTTAAAAATTTGGGGCCAGAAAGTGTCCCAACTGCAAGAGTTTTGCTTAAAAAATGATTTCTTTCTTCATCAGATGGTCCAGGCCTGCAGGAAGCTTGACGGTCTTGGTCAGGACCTGGTGGCCATGTGTGTGAACGATGTTCTCGCTCAGGCTGTCGAGCCGCTCTTCTTCCTCCGTGACTTTACCTGCATCAGGCTGGACATCGATGTAGCCGCCTCAGTGGTCAGCGGCATCGCAAAGGCCTGTGAGAAGGCTGGATGTGCTCTGCTGGGTAACCATTACCTGAGTCATGTCATGTTTAGTATTTGCTAACACCTTTTTCCTAGATAATAAACACTTAAATTATATGTAGCTGTAGTATCTGTCTGTGCCACCAGCTGGAGCCTTTTGCGGTTTAATTTTGTAGCAACAAGGGCAGGTGGGTAGTTCCATGCTGGCAACTAAAACCCACCTTGTTTCCACGTGTCCATAAATCTGTATAATAAGTGGACTACGCCCCCTGATGTTCAACACAAGGGATAAACCTAAGCACAGTTGTCTCATCAGTTTTTACTGTCCAGTTGCAGGATGTACAAAGAAATACAATATATGTATGTTCTGTAAACTAACTCCACTATTTTATGATGACACATTTACACAATTTACTGTCAACATAGTTAAACTACTCAATAGTAATTAATTTTTTCCACTTCCTGGTCCAACAGATGGCAGAGTTTTGCAAACATGACATTCCCATCAGCCTTATTTGTGTTTAGTGCTAATTATAAAATGTTAGCAAGGTGTTAGCATTCAGTTAAAGCACCTCAGTGACTCAGTACAGATTCAGAGCCTGTAAACTTTTATTAGATTACATTCAACTTTCCTGACATTGAACAGAATACAGTGAAATGCAGTTTAGCAGCAGCGTGTTTTATAAAAAGCAGGGTGTAAACACAGTCTGTTACAGTAATAACCATGTTCTTGTAGTGAGGACGCTTAAAAATAAACAACTGTACACAATTTAGTTTCAGTGGTAACAGGTCTTGGTAGCTTGTATTCATGTTTGCTGCATTTCTGAGTTTCTACTTTATTTCCAACAGTCTTTCTGAAGTATTTGCATCTGATGGTTCATAAAAGGAAATATTCTGCTTGTCAGCTCAGACATAGTGCTGTTATAAAGAGGTGATGTAACTTTGAACCATTTGACCTTTAAGTGATGTTGGACAGATGTATTCTAACTTCTTTTGTACTCTGTAACTTGGATTAAGTCAAGAAATGGCCACCTGAACTACACAGTTCTTGAAAAACAAGAATGCATCAGGAACACGTTATAACGGTAGATCAGGACAGGAAAAGATTATTAGAAGAATTTAACATTTGAATTTTTATTTCTAAAAGCATGATGATGCCTAGAAAGGTATTAGCCAGCCGTCTGGCCATCTTCAAGGACAGTTTATATAAATTAAATAGTCTTCAAACTCATCACAGTATACTTTTTCAAACAAAAAGATGAGCTGTGACTGAAAAGCTGGACTGTTTTTTTTTAAAAATAGGATGTGAAGTTTGGTAGCAAACAAAGAATAATCATTGTTTTCCATTAAACAAAACAAAAACATAGTCCCCAGTTCTAGCTTCTCTAATGTAAGGATTTTTTTATTGTGAACTTAGTATCTTTGGGAGGTTATCAGGATGATTTGTTACTCAGAAAAGAAAAAAAATGTTTTCATTTTACTTTTTGACATTTTACTGATAATTTTCAGCTGTTTAAACACCAACTGAAATCATTTCACTGTAGCTCTGCTTTCAGGGGAGGTTTTTCTGACTCCAACAAAGATCAACAGTCGCCTGCTCCTGCTCAGGATCCTGTGGATCTGTCAAAGCCTTCGCTCACATCACTGGTGGGGTGATTCTGGAGAACATCCCCCGGGTGATGCCCCAGGAGCTGCCAGTGGATTTAGGTGAGATGAAAACACTTAAACATAAAGAAATCTGGAAAGGTGGCTTGGCATTTGAAAAGTCTGTTCTTTATTTATAGCAGGACTCTTGCCTGTGTGGTGTAAATCTAAAGCCATCCTTCTTGTTGTATTAATTTTTAAATATTCATGTTCAACGCATAGATTTGATTTTGTGGTTGATAAGCCCTGGCTCAGACGGTATTACTGCTGACTTCTACATCTCTTTCAGAGACCTGCTGGCCCCAGTCCTCCTCTCCCTCTACCAAAGTATGGAGGAGCAGAGGTCAACCCCCAGAACCTTGACGCTAGGATTGGTAAGTCTGGTGTACAAACAGAGGGGGGACAGATCCTGCCTGAAGAACTACAGACCGATCAGTCTACTCAACACAGACTACAAAATACTAGCAAAAATATTAGCAAACAGGTTGAAAAACGTCATACATCACATAGTAGGAGACACACAGTCATACAGCATACCAGGAAGAGAAATTTCAGACACAATACTAACAGTTAAACACGGGGTGCAGCAGTTACAACAGGAGGGGGGGATTTACATCACTGTAGATTTCAACAAAGCATTCGACAGAGTAGAACACAATTTTTTATGGAGGTTAATGAGGACACTGGGGTTTAGGAGCAGGTACATGGGCTGGTTACAATTATTATACAACAACGCACACAGTCAAATAAAATGCAATGGGTTCTTAACAAAACCAATCCAACTCCAACACTCAATCAGGCAGGGCTGTCCTCTCTCTGTGCTTTTGTACAGTTTGGTGGCCGAGCCACTGGCCCAGCTGATTATCACAGACAGGCACATAACGGGGATCATAACACCAGCACAAAGACACATTAAAATAGTACAATTTGCAGATGACACAAACTTATTTCTCAAGAACTCAGAACAGGTGGACAGTGTAATCACACACCTGGACACTTTTTGTAGAGCATCGGGAGCACAGGTGAACACAGAAAAGTCACAAATCATGTTTTGTGGCTCGGTGGCTCGGCCGCCAAACATTTGGGGATTTGAGGAGGCCCAGGAGAGCGTCAAGGTTCTGGGGGTTTACATTGGCAGCGATGCTGCGGCAGCGAGGGACAAATCCTGGGAGGGGCTTCTGGTCAAACTCCCAGGTCAGTTCGGGTTGTGGAAGATGTGGGGGCTGACCCTGAGGGGCAAGGTGGTCGTGACCAACTCCCTCATTTTGTCAAAGTTAACACACACATTGGCTGTCCATGACCTCCCCAACGCAGTACTTGCAAAAATCAATAATCTAATAACTACATTTCTTTGGAAAGGCAAAAGTAACCTGGTAGCACACAGAACAATAATAGACGACTACAAGAAAGGAGGCTTAAACTTAATAGACATTCACACAAAAAAAATAGCACTTAGAAACAAAATCATTATTAAGCACTTAGACAAAAACAATAGAGCAGATTGGAAAGATTTTTTCACACAACAGCTTAAAGAAATCAGCAGTTTAGGGAATTTTCAACTGTGTCAGATAGCTCCACATACTCGCTATGCCCAGCTAGATAGTTTTTACAGGGAGGTCATGGAGGTGTGGGGGTTGGCACGACCACTGATGAAGGCCCAAGTCAACACCAAGGCTCAGGTGCTGGCACAGCCGATCTTCCACAACCCGGACATTATGCACCAGGGGAGGCCCCTCCTAGGTGGTTCCCTCGAGGCTGCAGACCTGATTACCATCGGTCACCTTAGTAAAGAAGTGAAGCTTAGACTTCTAAATGTTCTTTTCATTCACTGCTGGAGCAGCTGATTAAAAGCAGCCCAGCAAGTGATCCTGCAGGTAAAAAGGTGTCACCGTGTCTTTTTATTCGCTTACAACCAAAGTTCATCTGCTCTTCTATTTCTGCATGGAATGAAGCTTTAAAATGGTCCAAAAGTCAAATCCCAGACATTGAGACTCTGCACATGTTGACAGTAAAATGCTGCTACAGTCATGCAGCTGCTTTGATTGTAAAGCAGTTTACTGCAAGGATCTGAAATCTTTCTAAAGACCCCCACTAGTAAAAATCACTTTAAAACTTTGTTCAAACGTCCATGTTTAGTTTTCTATGTGCAAGAAGAGACATCAGAAGTGAAATAAGCAGTCAAAGGTCAGATGTAGAGTGTAGAGTTCCATCTAAGACATTTAAAGGCATGAATTCTAGAAAATACTTGTAAATCTGTAAATCTGACACGGAGAGATGAGATGAAAATAATCTAGATAAAAACAGTTGTGATGGTAGAAAGTGCTGCAGAATGAAATAAGTGAAGACAGAATGATCAGTGGTGCATTAATACTGAGGCAGAGGACAGCTGGATCCTGTCCTGTGTGTTGGACAGCAATGATGGGCTGGAAACCAGCACTAATATCTGACCTGAGCTGAGAAACTCTGTCCAGCGTAGAGAGGATGGACCGTGTTCCCTCCTCTGGGATGGAAGTCCACCGGAGGTCCACTTTAACTCCATCACTGTGTCTGAGGGTGAAGAGCAGAGCAGCAGAGTCCACTGAGTCCAGCTCTCTGCAGCTCAGCTTGATCACATGATCCAATGACCTCAGCAAACTGGGGACCATGTGACTGGCGTGAGCTCTATACAGCTCTCTGATGGAAGTCATCACCAAGCTGGGACTGGGCCTGAAAGTATCCACACCATTTACAAGGACACTTTGTTTAAAGAGCTCACAAAGTGCTGATGAAAGATGAGTCACATCAGTTGACAGAGAAATCATTAAAGAAACCAACCGTGATCCTGGTAAGAGGTCAGAAATCCAAAGCCACCACCTTTTAATCACAATCCTGCCCAGAAAGGGAAGCAGACGAGCGGCGCTCTCCTGGAAGAAGAGGTTCTTCCTCAGGTTCACAGTGATGGTCTGAGCTGGAGACTGCTGCAGCAGATAGTGAAGAAGCTCCCAGTTCAGGCAGCAGGAGGTCAGGTCTCCAGAAACCACACTCAACAAGGACAACGTCAAGTCCTGGTCCTGGACTTCATGGACCAGGACTCAGTCTGCAGATTTCAGCACAATAATGAGTCTATCTGTTAAAGTGTTCTATGCTTTGTTTGGTTCAGAAGGTTGAGGAAGGATATCTACTTGATGGTTGGAGGACCATGGTGGAGCAGCAGTGGAATGAGACACTGAACAGGGATGCAGGACTCAGTGAGGACCAACTGTCTGACTGAACAGGATCTCAGCAGGGAAGATAAACTACTGACAACCTTCAACAACTCTCTCTCTGATGCTTGATCTTTCTGAGCCACAAGACAAAAATCTTCAACAGTCAAAGGACACATCAGTTTACTTCTTCTGACCCACTGAAACAGGACCAAGACCATGGCACTGGAAAGCCTGAAAACCAAAGAGAAAAACCAAAGAGCTGCCATCAGTGACTGGAGATTTAAAGTGGACCAAAGTAAAAGTCAGTGAAAGACAACAAGAGACAGGAAGTGTTGAAATGTTCACCTCAGACTGTGGAGTTGTGTTGGGTTTGTGAAGAGCAGGGAGGTTCTTCTGACAGACATCTTCTTTGCTGTGAGGCTGAGATCCACTCTAGAACCACACAGTTGAAGAACTCTCCCCACAGAGCAGCAGGTCGTTCTGGAGAACCCACAAAATACAAGACAAAACTGCCACAAATATGTATAAAATGACAGAAGACAGAAACCATTAATACTTTAAATCCAGGTTTTCAGAGGTGCTACTATACAGTCAACCAGTCAATCTGATAATGCTCTACTTTCATCTCTCTGTAAATTAATTTCTTTTAAGACAACATTTTGAAGAGAAATACATTTTGGTAAATTAACAAGCAGCAAACTTACCAATAGAGCTGCCCGTTGCACATAAAATCAGATAAATAGTTGTTGTTTTTGTCATCTAGATCTTTACTCAGAGACTAAATTCCATGGTACTCCACCAAACCTCTCCCTGAAGAGAAGAATGAAAACATTAACTTGAGCTCAACTATTAGTTAGGTACCAAACACTATTTATGAGATCATAAAAGAACAAGAAGAACAACTGATAAGCACCTTTAAAATCCAGAGTTAGTGAGAGCTCTGGCCTGTGCTGAGCTCTGTCTACTGCAGGTAGTACAGATACTGGCCATAAGAACCCACTTCAAATAAAAACTAACCATCACTTTAACTAGAGCTACTGGAATGTTACTATGTTGGACACCTACCTTTAAATGTCTGGATAAATGTTCCCTCTAGGAAGGGTTTGTCTCATCTTTCTATGATTTAATCCATCCTGATCAGGACTCTTCCTCCTCCTCCTCCTCCTCCTCTCTGTCATCTTTGCTGTAATAATGTTCAGACAACAACATTACATTTCAGTCAGGATATTTATAAATGTCAGAAATGTCACATGTCTGTCCTCTGGACAACTATTAGCCAACCTATAAATCAAGCCAAACCATATCTGGTATTCTGGCTTCACGTTTAACAGGTTCATAGGAATAAAGTGATGAATAATTGATGTCATAAATGAATAAACTCTTCTGTAAAAACCTCTAAAATACAGATATGACTAAAACTGAAGTGTGGTGTCTTTAGGTGGTACTACAGTAGAGATTTCATATTCAGAGTATGAGAGAAAACTAACAAGAAAACATGAAGAAAACATGATCATACAGCTCTGTAACCCTTTAGTAGAAATGTTAACATGTTGTTCTTAACTGTCCAGATGACCTTGTAATAAACACACAGAATATTATCATTGAAAGTTAGATGCTGCTGCAGCTCTACTACTGTGCATCACTGTTTTACAAACCAAACCATTGAATCCTCCCAGATACATTTCACTGTATAAAATATCTAATAGTGTCACTTACCTGTAGATTAATTTCACATTGTGCATGTAAATCATTCATATGTCATTTCTGTCAGATGGCTGCCGAGTTTTACCTTTAACCTTTGACATCCAGCTCAGCCAATCACTGACAAGAACCCACAATTTTTACTGACGACTAGCGTTCAGTCTGAGATGTTTAGAAGAAATAAACCTGCATAATGTGTCAAATGAACAGATTTGATTTCCGTTTGTTCCCACGGCTGCTGCAGGTAAAGTCACACAATGTGGAGGAATTTAGTTGGATTATGTTCCTTTTGTCATTTATTGTTATAGGATAGTGTTACTGGGGCTGCACAGTGGTGTAGTGGTTAGCACTTTCGCCTTGCAGCTAGAAGATCCCTGGTTCGCGTCCCGGCTTTCCCGGGATCTTTCTGCATGGAGTTTGCATGTTCTCCCTGTGCATGCGTGGGTTTTCTCCAGGTACTCCGGCTTCCTCCCACAGTCCAAAAATATGCTGAGGTTAATTGATTATTCTAAATTGCCCGTAGGTGTGAATGTGAGAGTGCTTGTTTGTCTTTGTATGTAGCCCTGTGACAGACTGGTGACCTGTCTAGGGTGTCCCCTGCCTTCGCCCGAGTCAGCTGGGATAGACTCCAGCCCCCCCATGACCCTAGTGAGGATTAAGCGGTGTATAGATAATGGGATGGATGGATAGTGTTACTTTTAAACCGACAGTTCAGTAAGAAAGGAAGGTTTTATCTTGCTGATGTGTTTTGACGGCATCTGCCGTCTTCTTCAGAGCGTCATCTGACGTGTGATGACGTGTCCTTTTTTATCACGTGGCTGATCTGACAGGATCTGTGGAGGAACTTAGTCGCATAATTAAAGACAATTAGTGCCCACAATGAATGTTATCTGAAAGTCAGGGAACTGTTGTTCATCAGCGCAATACAAACAACAGGAGAAACTAAAAAAACAGATTAATGTTAGAAATATTACAATTCAGACTCTAGAAGATCCGGATTTCTGGACATTTACCTAATAATTGAAATGTTCAGCTTCAGATTCTTCACTGATGTTTATTCTGTAAGTTTAGCTGATTACAGTTTATGACTCTGCACTAGAATATGATTTATGATTTAAACTGACATCATTGTGTTTAATTTTCAGGGTTAGACTCTACAGCACTGAGATGAAGAAATAAAATATTCTAGAAAAAGCAAATGTAGGAACAAATGTCTGGAAATGGATTTGTTTTCTAAAATAAATGTAGTTTGAGGACTCTGTTTGTTTATTCACACCACTGTTAACACTTTAGACCAGGGGGATCCAACATGCAGCCCGCGGCCCAAAACCGGTCCTCCAGAGGGTCCAATCCGGTCCTCAAAATGTAAATATTTCAGAGAAAACATTAACAGCAGATTGTAAATTAGTAAAACTATAAAATTAAAACAATTTCTGGACCATAACAAGTTGTTTTGATCATAAAGTAAAAGACCAGATTGTTCTTTTGTTGTTTTGTGTCTCGTTTTTGTAATATTTTGTCTTGTTTTGTTGTTGTCTGACTTTTGTCGTTTTTCTCATGTTTTTGTCATTTTGTGTTTCGTTTTACTCGTTTTGTGTGTCGTTTGTCTCGTGTCTTGTCATATTGTTTCTTTTTTTTTGGTCTCATTTCTGTTTTTGTGCAATTTTTTGTTTGTTTTGTTGCTTTGTAACTTTTTTGTCTAATCTTTTTGTTTCTTTTGTTTTGCTTCATGTCGTTGGTCTCATTCTTTGTCAGTTTTTTTTCATTATTTTGTGTCTGTTTTTTTATATTTTGGCTTGTTTTTGTTGTCTTTTTTGTCTGACTCATTTGTCATTTGTCTCATTTTTGTTGTTTTGGTTTTTTTTGGTCTCGTTTGTGTATTTTTGTCTACTTATTTTTCTCTTTTTTGTTTTATATCATGCTGTTTGTCTCAGTTTTTGTCGTTTTGTGTTGTTTTATTCGTTGTTTTATCATATGTATCTTTTGCACTTTTAGCACTTTTGTTGTATATTTTGTCATTTTCTTTCTTGCTATTGTAATTATTTCTTTTTCTGTTTTGTGTCTTTTTTTCATTTTTTGTCGTTTTCTTATTTTTGTAATTTGTCTTTTTTTTGTCAATTTTTTTGTTTTCTGTCTTTTATTGTTTGACTTTTGTGGTTTTGCTCCTCCAGTAAATCCTCTGTGGTTCAGTTCCAGATGACTAAATGTTGTGTTCCTTTGTCAACACTGTGATCTGGAAGTTGTAATGTGGAAATGATCAACTGAGGCTGAATGTTGCTGAAACTGAATTTATTTTTCTTGATAAACTTCAGGTTCGCTCTCAGACTGCAGGCTTACTTGTTGTTCCTAGAATCTCTAAAAGTAGAATGGGAGGCAGAGCCTTCAGTTATCAGCTCCTCTCCTGTGGAATCAGCTCCCAGTTTGGGTTCGGGAGGCGGACACCCTCTCTATTTTTAAGACCAGGCTTAAAACCTTCCTTTTCGACAAAGCTTATAGTTAGGGCTGACTGGGTGACCCTCACGGGGTGAGCTGGTGTTTTCATTTGCACAACTGACTTCCCCTCTTGACGTCCCTTTAGTTTGCCCCTAGTTATGCTGCTATAGGCCTAGGCTGCTGGGGAACCTCTCTGGATGCACTGAGCCCTTCTCTAACTACCTATGTATTTACTATATATACCATTATTGCATTACATTCACTCTGTTTCTTTCTGTGTCCTTTCTCCGAGTGTCCCTGGTCCCAGAGCTGGATGCTGGATGCTTCAGATGTGTGGCTGTGTTTTATGGTCCTTGTGTCCCACCCCCCCACCTCTCTATCTCTACCCCTCTATCTGTATCCCTCTATCTCTACCTCTACCCCTCTATCTCTACCTCTCTACCTCTTCTGTCCCTCTCAACCCGCCCGGCCAGCAGGCAGATGGGTCCCCCCACATTAGAGCCGGGTTCTGCTCGAGGTTTTTTTCCCTGTTAAAAGGGTGTTTTCCTTGCCACTGTCGCCTTTTGGCTTGCTCTGGGGGTCAGGCATATGGGTTCTGTAAAGCGTCTCGAGACAATTTGACTGTAATTGGCGCTATATAAATAAAATTGAATTGAATTGAAATTGTTGATGATGTTTTGTCTAAAAGGCTCTGATTGATGAGGAGAGATTCTCTGAGCTTCTCTGTTGTTTCACTGGAAATAGTTCAAAGTTGATCCAATGATCCAATCAGAGAGAGGAACCTTTTAGTCACATTGAGATGGGGATTTGTTTTTGGACTTTAAATGGATTTTTTACAACCCTGTTCCATGTAGAGTAGAATAAAGCAGATGAATAATAAACAGCTGATATAATGTATGTTTGTCACGAAGAACTCAGAGTCAGGATTTTTAGCCACAGCCCTTTATTCTTCTCCATCACACACAAGATGAAGGAAGTTCTCATTTCATCACTAGAACAGGACTGAAACACTCAAATCAGGATCAAGTCTGGCTGCACAAAAACCTGATTTTCACTGGACAATAATGTGTGAAAGTCTGTCAGCAGTTTGTAGATTCACTGCTTCCTCTCTCATTTCACACTTTGTGCAGCTCAAATGCTTTTAGTTCAAGTGAGCATCAGAGGAAACACCACATCCTGATTTTCACTCTCAACATTTGACTGGAAAAAGATGCAAACACCACATTTGACTCCTGGAATAATCACAACTTCCATCTTTGAAGAGGAACAAGTTTACAAGGAATCATTTAGAAGGATTTCACAAAGAAACACATTTAATCCATGAATGTGGAAACATGTTTCTGAGGGACAGAGTCATGGAGAGACTCAACTATCTGTTCAACACTGTTTCTCTACCAGGAGGAGACTCTGGAGACTGAACTCAGCACAAAAACACTGAGGAACCAGACCAGACCCAGAATCCAGGATAGAGAGGTTGAGTGAATGTGGTGTTGAAGGTGTGGAGGTGGATCAGAGAGTCAGAGGAGACTCTGTAGAAGGACAGAGTTCCAGCAGGAACGTCCACATAAACTGAAACTCTGTGAGAGACTGAGGAGGAACTGATGGATGTTTGACTCTTATTGTGCCAGACAGAGTAAGCATCATCAGAGCAGATCAGACTCCAGGACTGATCATTAGATCCAAACAGACAGTCATCACTGTCTCCTTTCCTTCTGATTCCTCTGTAACTCACTGATATATGAACCACTCCTCTCCACTCCACCTCCCAGTAACAGCGACCAGTCAGACCAGTTCTACACAGCAGCTGAGGCCAGTATTCAAACCTGTCTGGATGATCAGGATATGACTGATCCTCCTGCACATTTGTCACCTTCCTGTTGTTGTCAGACAGTTTGAGTTCTCTGTTTACTGTGTTTGTGTCGACTGTGAGTTGACAGGAATCTGATGGAGAGAACAAACACAACACAGCTGCAGTTATTGATGGATCATGTGATCAGTATTAAACCTTTGATGATGACCTCAGAGATGTGACACTTTGAAGATGCTTGAATGTGCTGCTTTGTTTCCATCAATCCATTAAAACACACTTACACGGCTCATCCGGTATGGACGCACTGTAAAGAGCTCTGCAGAGTCGGTGATTAAAGTACCTCCGGGCGATAACAAAGGATTTCAAATAGGTTGTATTTTATATCGTAAAGGAGGGAAATGTATAAAACACGCAAGACTGAGAAGAAAACTTTGAAGGCAAGTGAGAACGCCGAAGAAACTGAATATGCTAACGACGAGGAGGCTAACAATGGGGAGGCTAATG
Source organism: Amphiprion ocellaris (assembly GCF_022539595.1). Taxonomy (NCBI): domain Eukaryota; kingdom Metazoa; phylum Chordata; class Actinopteri; family Pomacentridae; genus Amphiprion; species Amphiprion ocellaris. Next base: position 17,201,358 of record NC_072789.1, on the reverse strand, counting down.
CTAACCTAACCCTTCAGCATGCTAGATTGCTAGAAAGCATTTCGTCGCTAACCAAGGAGATACTGGATTTTAAACGAGACATCAAACAAGATCTAGGTGAATTCAAAGAAGATGTAACGAAGAAAATACAAGATGACTTGAAAGAGTTTAAAGACGAGATGCTACAGAAACTTGAGAAGCAGAATGCTAACATTGACGAGGCCCAGACACGCATAGCAGACCTCGAAGCTGCATGTATTGGAATGAAAGATACCCTCCTCTCAATAATCAAACAAAACATGGAAATGCGCAATAAGCTTGTGGACTTGGAAGGACGTGGACGTAGGAATAATCTGAGAATCTACGGGGTCCCAGAAGACAAAGAGGGCAAATCTGTACAAGATTTTGTGTCAGAGTTGCTAAAAACACATATCAAGCTACCGGAAGGGGTTCAACTTCAAATACAGCGAGCACACAGAGCACTCATCACTAAACCAGCTGCAACTGCCACTCCGAGATCTATTATAGTAAACTTTTTACAGTTTCAAGTGAAAGAAATGGTGCTTAGGATGGCATGGCAAACCAAGATTGAGCTCGATGGCAAACATCTGTATTTTGATAATGACTACACCTCCGAAACGATGGAAAAACGCAAGGCATATGGCCCAATTAAAACCGCATTGAAGGAAAGAGGTGTCAGGTTTCAGACGCCTTATACGAGGATGAAAATATTCTGGGACAGTGGACTACGGAGCTACGACACAGCGGACGAAGCGGCGCAGGATTTGGCCAGGAGAGGATTCAAGCTGACATGGACAAAGAGAACGGACCAAAGGGGATCGATGGAGGACAGACTGGCGGAGCTGATGCCTTGGACGCGTGTTGGAGCGGAGGACCGCGTGGGACTCCGAGCGCGCGAAAGGCTCAACGAGTTTCGACGTACTCCAGTGTGAAACAAACAAAGATAAGCACACTAAACCTATTTTACACTAAAGACAATGTAATGAGTAAGCCAAAACTCGAAAGTAATCTTGTTTATGTTAAAATAGCCTATGGTAAAATTAATAGTTTAAGAATAGATCTTCTATTAACAACTGGATAATAAAAGAAAACCGACTAGAGACTCACTAATTGTTGGACATGTCTAATAAGGGAGAATCACCACTGGTTTGGGACTTCCCTTATTTCAGAGAGGGTCCCCATGGCAACATGGTACATTACCCTTTACCCACCAACAGGGACTCACAGGAATGTTTACAATCCTGTCTTTTGGAAGTTCCATTGTTCTATGTTTATTCTTTGTTAACTTGTTCGTTTATGTTAGGGACACAGGGAGTGAGACAGCAAATGTTACCTTGATTATTTAAATGATGGAAAATATAAAAATACTGTCGTTGAATGTGAACGGGCTTAACAACCCTATAAAACGAAAGAAAGTAATGTCTGTAATGAAAAAGGAAAAAGCACAAATTGTTTATTTACAAGAAACCCATTTATCGAAAGAAGAAACTGAAAAGTTAAAAGGATTTGGCTACACTAAACTTTACTACAGTACATATCGACATACTCATAAATGGGGTGTAACGATTCTTATACATAACACTGTTAAATTTGAATGTCACCAAGAAATTAACGACAAGGAGGGGAGATATGTCATTGTAAAAGGTGTACTGGAAAATGAAAAAGTAACTATGGTCAATGTTTACGCTCCACCTAATAGTAACAATCTTTTTTTTAGAATGCTTACTAACAAAATTATATCGGAAATAGAAGGAATACTGATTTGGGGTGGGGATCTTAATATTCTGATGAACCATAATCTTGACACCACAAACAAAAAAAAACACAAGAATCCAATCTCTAAAAAAATTAAATGCACACTTGAAGAATTTGGAATTGTAGATGTCTGGCGGGAACTAAACCCAAATAAAAAGGACTACACCCACTACTCTGCACCAAATAAAAGTTACTCACGTATTGACAATTTTTTTCTAAATAAGCTGGATTTATATAGAGTGAAGGAATGCAAAATTGAAGAAACAACTTTATCAGATCACTCCTTGTTGACATTGTCATTAAAATTTAATACAAGAACACGTAACACATTATGGAGACAATGTAGGAATTTTAAATAACAAAATGATTAAGGAGGAAATTAAAATGGATATTAACAGGTACCTAGAAGAAAATGATAATGACGAAGTTACCCGACCATTTTGTGGGATGCTTTAAAAGCCGTTATAAGGGGGAAACTCATCTCCAAGACGGCAGCACTCAAAAAGACAAAAATAGAAAATTATGAGAAAGAAAAAATAAAGCTGAGAGAGCTTGAGAATCAACATAAAAAGACTTTAAATCCAGACCTGTTGCCAAAACTTAAAGAGATAAGATCCAATATTGACAAAATAATTACATCAGATATTGAGAAGAAAACCAAATTTCTTAAACAATCCTATTACAAAGTGGGCCCCAAAGCAGCTAGACTACTAGCAAAAAAGCTTAAAAAACAACAAACAGAAAGAACTATTTATAAACTAAAGAAGGACAAAATAAATGACTTTACATATGAACCCAAAGAAATTGAAAAAATATTTAAAAATTATTATGAAACGCTATATACTCAACCACCCAGTGCAGACAAAGAACAAATCAAAACATTCCTACAGTCATTAGATCTACCCTCTATTGGAAAAAACCAAAATGATCTTTTAACATCACTAATAACAAAGATTGAAATAGAAAAGGCAGTTGGTAGGCTAAAAACAAACAAAATGCCCGGCAGTGACGGATTACCATCCGAATGGTATAAATCATTTGGTGCTGAACTTATACCATTGTTACAATCATCATTCAACTATACATTAGAACAAACTGTTCTTCCTCCATCGTGGAGCGAAGCAATTATAACAGTCATTCCTAAAAAGAAGAAAAGTGAGACGTGCAGATTTTAGGCCCATATCGATACTTAATGTAGACTACAAAATTTACACCTCTATTCTCGCAAAACGGTATGAACAATTTGTTGGCGATCTTATAGATGAAGACCAAACTGGATTCATCAAGGGTCGACAAATGAAGGACAATATTAGAAGGAGTCTTCATATCATAGATTATATTACAAAGGAGAAAATTAGTGCGGTACTAGTAGGCCTGGACGCAGAGAAGGCCTTTGACAGCGTTAGCTGGGTTTTCTTGTATGAAGTTCTAGAGAAATTTGGTTTTAATGCAAAAGCTGTTCAGTCTGTCAAAACACTCTACCAATCACCCACAGCCCGAATCAAAGTTAATGGCAACTTAACGGACAATATACAATTGAAACGTTCAACTCGCCAGGGATGCAGCCTATCCCCAACCCTTTTTGCAATTTATATAGAACCTTTAGCTCAATTTATTAGACAAAATCAAAATATCAGGGGTATACAAATTGGTAATGACTCACACGTTGTCGGACTTTTTGCAGACGATGTAATCTGTTATTTGAAAGACCCAGAAATATCTTTTCCCACTCTAATTCAAAATTTGGAAATGTATGGTTTTTACTCTGGATACAAATTAAACTTGGCTAAGACACAAATATTAACAATGAATTACTGTCCATCAGAATTTATAAGGAAAAAATATATATTAAATTGGAATTCCAAGAATATGTCATATCTAGGAGTCACATTAACCAAACAAATTGAGAAATTCTATGACGCCAATATCCCCAGGGTGGATCAAGAAATTAGGAATGATATAGCAAGATGGGACTTTCTCACCCTGGACTTGAGTTCTAGAATAGAGGCTATTAAAACAAATGTTCTGCCACGTCTCCTTTACCTTTTTCAGGCAATTCCCATAGAAATCCCAGAAAAACAATTCAAGCTATGGGACAAACTCATATCACGATACATTTGGAATGGTAAAAAACCAAGAATCAAATTTGAAAAACTACAAATAATAAAAGATAATGGAGGAATGGCTCTGCCCAATCTCAAAGAATATTACCATTCAGCTCAGTTAACTCCCATAATGAATTGGTGTGATGAAAATTATATTTCAAAATGGAAAAATATTGAACAAATTATACAGGGAAGGAAAATATCCAGTATTTTAGCAGAGACGGAACTAATCAAAAACACTCTCAAACAAGTAGACAAAGTGACTTGTTTCACACTGGAAATGTGGCTAAGTATACTACGAAAATACAATCTAAAAAATGAACTTCCTTTACTTCAGTGGCCGGCTTATGATAAACACTTTATCCCAGGTACTCATGATCATACATACAAACAGTTGATAATTAAAGGCATAACAGCCTGGTGTGTATTGATTAAGAATGGCAACTTTAAGAGTTTTCAAGAGTTAAAACAAGAATTTGACTTAACTAATCAAGATCACTTCCGCTACTTACAATTAAGGGATTTTTATGACAAAACAATCAAAAACAATGTGAATCTTCTAAACAATGATATTGTACAAATGATAGTTGGAATATACCATTCCAAAAGATACAGACACTTATCCTCTCTTTATAAACATTTAATGAGGAGGAGAAGTTGTAATACTTTAGACGTGAAGCAGAAATGGGAGAAAGAATTAAGTGTTGATATTTCAGAGGAGGAATGGTTCAATATTTGGAGAATTCAGCAATCAACCACTTCTTCTAGAATTTGGAGGGAGCATTGCTGGAAAAATATAATACGATATTTCATAACCCCTAAAATTACAGCTAAATATGTATCCAGAGTACAACCTTGTTGGAGAGAATGTGGAGAGATTAATGTGCATCATGCACATATTTTTTGGTTATGTCATAAACTTGCACCATTTTGGAATGATGTCCATTTAACAATTGTTAAAATATTGGGATATTCAATCCCCAATACATGCTTGGTAATGTATTTTGGTTCTATTATTATTAACGAGGTAAATAAAAATGATAGATATTTATTAAAAATACTTCTTGCGGCTTGCAAAAAGGCCATTACTAAAAAATGGTGCAAATTGGAACCACCCACAATCAATGACTGGTTACAAATTGTTTCGGGAATATTAGAGATGGAAATTTTGACTCACAGACTAAGAACTCAAGAAGAGCAATGTCTAGACAAATGGGAAAAATGGATTGTTTTCACTTCAACGCTAGACTGAAAAATTGAAAGGAATATGTTCATGCATCTATTGTATTCTGGTTTGAGGGAGCTATGCCCGATTTTTTTTTAGAGTTGCAGGGTCACCCAGGTTTTGGAAGACTCTTTTCTGGACCAGGCTCATCTCGGACTTTCCCGGTGCTTTTGCGGCTTCGGGATTCTTCACAGGGATGATTTTGGGGCCGGGATTGGCAACTTTTGAGGAGGAGAGCTGTGACTTCGGTGTGGAGAATGCCAACTACAGTGATAGTTTATGATTTATTGAAGAACTTTGAGGCCAATATTTTTTGACAGATGTCTTTCTTTACTATATATTAAGGGCAAAACAAATTTTATTTCAGTATCAGAAATTAGGGGAGATTGGCTATAGCTCCTTCAATTCAATTTGCTTTTTTTTTACTTCAAATTTTGATCTGATTTTGCTGTATATGTCTCATTATGTCCCGGGTGTCCCACTTGTTAAATTATTTTTTTTTCTTTCTTTGTATATGTAAAAGATAACAAAAATAAAGTGTTAAAAAAAAAACACACTTACACTTCCTCAGACCTGGTGTCAACCATCGGACTCCAGCAGGCGTCACCCTGAAAGGAGGAGGACGGTCAGAGCAGCAGCGACTCTTTCAGCAGCACACATGGACGTTACATGGCTCTCACACTGTTCCACTGATAAAGGACCAGTCCAACATGGAGACACAGACACCTGAATGCAGCATCTCTAAAGTCCTGTCCTGTGCTCGTCACGTTCCAGCTCAGTTTACACTCATTAATCAGCTTTACTAATTTATGCTTCCTCTGTTCATGGAGCTAGGCTAACAGTTTACCCTGCTTCCTGTCTTTGAGCTAAGCTAGGCTAACAGTTTACCCTGCTTCCTGTCTTTGAGCTAAGCTAGGCTAACAGTTTACCCTGCTTCCTGTCTTTGAGCCAAGCTAGGCTAACAGTTTACCCTGCTTCCTGTCTTTGAGCTAAGCTAGGCTAACAGTTTACCCTGCTTCCAGTCTTTGAGCTAAGCTAGGCTAACAGTTCTCTCTGCTTCCTGTCTTTGAGCTAAGCTAGTGCTACCGAACCGGTTTTGTCGGCTTCTGAACCATAGTTGGACAGCCTGGGTAAACGCTAGCTCACTTAGCTTAGCGTGACTCGCTGTTGGTAACAAATTGTATTCAGAGTCTTGACCAACTCTGCGGTGGAGAACCAGGAACTTTATTCAAGCTCTGCAGCACACTGTACACACACTCAGCTTCTCCAGAACACACTTGGATCTACTTCTCTGTTTGGACCATAACATGCGCTGTGACTGCAGCTGCACCTAAACATCACCCTTCTTCAGCTTCACTGTTCTTCTTCCTTCCTACCGCTGCAGCACTTCCTCTGACGTCTCACACACCCTGAAACCTACCGATGGAAAGGAGCAGGCTTGGTCTGCAACACTAGGATGATAGTTTCCTGAGAGTGTCTGTCTGTCTGTACCTGAGAGTTTCCAGTCTACAGTCTGGATCCTCCACTTTAGCTCTCAGCATCTTCTCTCCTGAGTCTCCTGGATGGTTGTAGCTCAGGTCCAGCTCTCTCAGATTTGAGGTCTTGAAGCTCAGAGCTGAGGCCAGAGAAGCACAGCCTTCCTCTGTGACCAGACAGCCTGAAAGCCTGCACACACAAAACAACACAAACCTGATGGACAACACTTGGCTGGATGTTTCTCACTCTTTCTTTTCTTCTTTGTCTTTCAGATACATTTTGCTGCACATTTCATGTGTCTCAAGCAAATCAACAATCTCAACAATGATTAGTGGGATTTAATCATGTCAAAAATAAACCCTGACAAAGTCCTGCACAAGTTCAGCAAAAGCTCATTTGATGAATCCCATCAGCAGAAATGATTCTACTCAGGTTAGCTGTTTATCCACTGATAGAAATCACATCAGTTTCAAAGTGTGAGTCCTGACCTGAGAGCTTCCAGTTTACAGTGTGGACTCTCCAGTCCAGCAGAAAGACTCTTCACTCCTGAATCCTGCAGGTTGTTGTTAGTCAGGTCCAGCTCTGTCACACTGGAGGACTGGGAGCTGAGGACTGAGGACAGAGCTCCACAGCTTCTCTCTGACAGATTACAGCCACTCAGTCTGAAGAGACAAAAAGCAGATTAAACTGATGAAATAGAAGCAAAATGAAAAAGTATCTTCAGTCTCCAACTACTTACAGAACTTTCTTGGAGACTTTGACCACTGGCAGCAGCCTCAGAAGAACCTCCTCTGAAGCAGAGTATTTCTTCAGGTCAAACACGTCCAAATGTTCTCCTGATGACAGTAAGATGAAGCCCAGAGCTGACCACTGAGCAGGAGACAGTTTATCTGCGGACAGACGTCCTGATCTCAGGGACTGTTGGATCTCCTCCACTAGAGAAACATCCTTCAGTTCATTCAGACAGTGGAACAGATTGATGCTTCTCTCTACAGACACATCCTCATTAATCTTCTCCTTGATGTACTTGACTGTTTTCTGATTGGCCTGTGAGCTACTTCCTGTTTGTGTCAGCAGGCCTCGTAGGAGATTCTGATTGGTCGGCAGTGACAGACCCAGGAGGAAGCGCAGGAACAAGTCCAGGTGTCCGTTTGGACTCTGTAAGGCCTCGTCCACAGCTCTCTGGTGGAAAACTGTTGGATCAACTTTCTCTCTGAACAGTTTTGATGACCATGATGTTGTTTGTTGTTGTTCTTCCAGCAGGTTGATTCCAGAGTTGATGAAGGTCAGATGGACATGAAGAGCAGCCAGAAACTCCTGAACACTCAGATGAACAAAGCAGAACATCTTGTCTTCCTGTTTCCGTCTATGCTCTGCTTTGAAGATCTCTGTGAACACTCCGGAGTACACTGAGGCTTTCCTCACATTGATGCCACTTTCTCTCAGATCTTTCTCATAGAAGATCAGGTTGCCCTTTTGCAGCTGTTCAAAAGCCAGTTTAGCTAATGACTTAATGGACAGAATGCACTTCTTTGGACCGTATTTCTCTTTTGTGTGATCTATCTGAAATCTTAGAAACTCTGTGTACATCTCAGTCAGGGTTCTGGGCAGATCTCCTTCCTCTCTGGTTTCCAGCAGCTCCTCCAGAACTGTAGCAGTGATCCAGCAGAACACTGGGATGTGGCACATGATGTGGAGGCTTCGTGACTTCTTCATGTGGGAGATGATGCTGCTGGCCTGCTCCTCATCTCTGGATCTCTTCCTGAAGTACTCTTCCTTCTGTGGGTCGGTGAACCCTCTGACCTCTGTTGTAGTGTTGACGAGGTTTTGAGGGATCTGATTGGCTGCTGCAGGTCGTGTGGTTATCCAGAGGCGAGCTGAGCGCAACAGTTTTCCACTGATAAGTTCCATCAGCAGGACTTCTATTTTAGTTGATTTTGTTACATCCACAGAGTGAATGTTGTTGACATCAAAGTCCAGATGAAGGCGATTCTCGTCCAGTCCATCAAACACAAACAGCAGTTTGAATCTGCTCTTCTTGTAGCTGCTGGTTCCTGATGACTGCAGAGCTGTAAAGATGTAATTCAGAGCCTCCACTGAGATGTCTTTAGTTTCAGGGATACAGAAATGAATGAGCTCTGCCAAACCAAACTTTTTTCCCTGCAGTGAATTCAGGGCACGAAAAGTGAATGGGAAAATAAGATGCACATCTTGATTGGTTCTTTCTTCGGCCCAGTCCAATACAAATTTGCGTACAAGGAATGTTTTTCCAATCCCTGCAATCCCATTGGTCAGCACTGTTCTGATGGGTATGTCTTTTCCAGAAGGATGCTTGAAAATGTCTCTGGGTTGGATCTGTGTCTCTGTGTCTGATGGCTTCCACACCTTGTCAATCTGTAGGACCTCATGCTGTGTGTTGACGTGCACGTCCCGGCCAGCTGTGATGTACACCTCTGTGTAGATATCAACCAGACGCTCCTCATCTGCTGCCCACCCCTCTGTTGTAACCTTAAACGTGTCCTGGAAGTTTGACTGAAGCTTCTGTTGGTAATATCTGATGGGACGTGGTTCTGGTACCGGAACAGTCTCAACTGTGTCAAACATGAAGGGAACAGTGTGAGGTGTGTGTCTACAGAAACCTCTGTTGTTGTTGGAAAAACACAAGCAACTACAAAGAGGTTGGACTATTAAGTGGCCACCTATAACATCTGATGGTAATATAAAGTTGGGCTATTGTGTCTTTGAGATTTTTCTAAATTTATTCCTGGGGGTTTCACCCTAAACTCTACACATAATGCAGCAACTTACCCTGATCATTTGGAGGAAAGTGACTGAAAAAACTGACTGAAAGGGCAACTCAGGTAAAGGGCTACCCAGATGGTTAACTATGGAGGCAGTCAGAAGGTAGGTGGTTCACCTCAAGTCCAGATTAAGCTGTTCTTAGAGTTCCTATTAGGGCAAGAACCTTTGGACAATAGAACCAAAAAACAGAGAGCTGGACCAGCAGCCCTGTTCTGGGCTCACTTATCAGTACACTACCAGTCAAATTTTTTAGAATGCCTCAGTTTTTCCAGTTTTTTTATTGAAATCCAAGTAGTTCAAGTCCAGTGAACAGCTTGACATGCTACAAAGGTAAGCGGTGAACTGCCAGAGGTTAAAAAAAATGTTAAGGTTACCCAAAACCAAAAAACAATGTACATTTCAGAATTATACAAAAAGGCCTTTTTCAGGGAACAGAAATTGGTTAACAAAGCTGTTCAGCAGCAATGGAGGTTGATCAAGCCTTGAAAGTTGGTGTTACCAAATCCTACAGGTGTCCCAACTTTTCTAGATTCCTTCCACCCCCCTCTGTCTGCATAAAGTACTGTTGGAACACACTGTGGATCCCTCCAGAGGATTATTTGAATAGTATTGTACAGCAGAAAGTAGTGTGTTGCTATAAAAAAAGGAGATGAAAAGGCAATTGACAATAGAAGAGAGACAGACCATCATAACACTTAAAATGTAGGTGTTTCCTATGGAGAAACTGAAGACAGTCAAGGTGTCAGTGAGTACAGTTTTCTTCAACATCAAAAGGCTCTCAGAAACCTACTTAAAATGGACATCAGTTTAGAAAGTTGGATTTGAGGATCCCCAGACACAAAACTGACCGTTATGCTGCAGCTACACTACAACCTGCTGCCTCATGCAACTCCATAGACAACCACTGTTCTGTGTTGAACAAAACAACCTGCTGAAACTCAGCTTCCATTTCAGGCATGAGGAACTGCTGCCATCTTTCTTTACAGACCAAAGAATCCATCAGTTTTACCTTCAGTCTGAGGAAGAGGAGGCTGAGTCTGAGAGGAGGAAGGTTCTCTGTTCTCTGAAGTCTCCCCAACATCACTGACATGAACTGACAGACAGACAGAGATCACGTTATATTCTCCACTGCTTACTGCTTTCATTTATTTCACTTACAGCAGACTTAGAAGGGACTTTATGTTGACATTAATTGATGAGTTTATGGTGTCGATTAACTCTGGTTTTCCAAAGTTGTTTAATCAATCCAACTGGACTTTAAGAAGATTCCTTGAAGACGTTTCACCTCTCATCCCAGAGGCTTCTTCAGTTCTGGTGGTGGTTGATGTTGCCTCAGCTTATAACCTCTGTGAGGTGTGGTCAGTGTTATTCACATTCCGACGACCATTGCCAAGGCCGGTCTGTCTCCTCAATGATGGTCGTTGGGAGCCTGGGAGTGACAAAGGGGGTCGTTGAAATGCGACTGTAGCAGGATAGTCCTGCCCAAGGTCAGTGTCTGTGTTCTTCTAGGCTGCACGGGGCCATTGGAGCGGCCCCCTATACGTTCTCTCTCTCTCTCTCTCTCTCTCTCTCTCTCTCTCTCTCTCTCTCGCTGAGGTTAAAGCCACGCCCCCTTCCGGTTGCTCGCCCTGGTTTGTTACTGGTGTTTAGAACTTTCGGCGTGTTATCTTGATTGGCGTCGGGTAGCTACGTTTAGTGTTACCAACGGTAGGTTGTATTGCTCCTTTTGTCGGTTTTATTCCAGCCAGCAGCCTGCCTGTTTGGTAAAATGTTCACTGCAATTGTAGGAAGCTACAGCGGCTGAAGCGGCTCCTGACGTGCTCTCCCTTGTGTGTATGTGCCACGCAGCTGCCCAGAGGTATGCTCGCTTTTTTGATGTTGAACATAATGAATTGCCACATTCTTCTAACACAGCCTTTCTGTTGTGTCCCCATGCTGTTTAGTGGCAGCACCAAGGACCCGCTGCTGTTTTGCCTTGCTGTTGTTTTGCTCCACTTTGGCCATGTATCTGTGATGGGCTTGCTATACGGCTAACTGCAGCTAGCCTCCGCTATTTCTCTGCCTCATCGGCCTGGTCTGCTTCCCCTCGGCGTCAGCCGGGTTAGACCAGGCAGCTTGGGAGTTGGATTTCTTTTGGAATTGAATATTTATCTTCTTGTTTATAACATTCGTACTCTTTGTGTTTTTATTTGTGTCCACGTGGGGACACAGCTTTATGGGTGGATATTATTTGGGGTTTAGTTTCTTTTTGTTTGGCCTTATGGCCTATATTGGTTTGATTAATTAAGATCAATTTTCTATTTTATTTGTTATTTGGTTAGCTGTGTCTAAAGGATTGGTTTAGTTTCTTTTTTTTACTTTGAACTTTAAATGTCCGTGATTCTTGGTATTTTTTTGGTATTTTGTATTCTGGGTTTAAATGTTTCTTTCGTGATGTTTAGTTTATAGGATTTTTGTTCTTGTTTATAGTTTAATTTCTTACTTTGTTTATTGTTTATTTTGTGTTCCCACTAATCCCCCTTTTGTTTGGTTTCAGAGGCTGAGCACCTGTGGCAGGGAACGTGGTGTCGTTGGTGGTGGTATCCCTCCCCGTGTGATGTGTGAACCCTGGGTATTTTTCATTTAATCCATCACGTGTGTGTGGTTGATTTTATTCACGTGGTGACCTCTCCCTGGGCCTGTCTGAAAAACTGAGGAGGATCTTCAACAAACACCAGATCCCTGTCTTTTTTTAAGCCAAATAACACCTTCAGACAAAGACTGGTCCACCCAAAAGACCCCACACCACACAGTCAGAAGAGCAACCTGGTGTATGCAGTTAAATGCAGCGAGGAATGCTCAGATCTCTACATAGGGGAAACCAAACAGCCACTTAACAAGCGTATGGCTCAACACAGAAGAGCCAGTTCCTCAGGACAGGATTCAGTGGTCTTCCTTCACCTCAAGGAAGAGGGACACTCATTTCAGGACACCAATGTTCAGATTTTGGACAGGGAGGACAGATGGTTTGAGAGAGGTGTGAAAGAAGCCATCCATGTCAAAGTGGAGAAGCCATCTCTGAACAGGAGGGGTTGTCTGCGACATCATCTTTCGCCATTTTACAATCAGGTCCTTTCTAAACTCCCCAAAAGAACTACTCAGCAGAATGACTCAGGTGAGGTGGCTCATGCCAACGACCACCATTAGCATACGAGGGCTCGGTGAAACTCACATTTCAACGACCCCCTTTGTGTCACTCCCTGGCTCCCAGCGACCATCGTTGAGGAGCCAGGTGGGCCTTGGCAATGGTCGTCGGAATGTGAATAACACTGACCACACCTCACAGAGGTTATAAGCTGAGGCAACATCAACCACCACCAGAACTGAAGAAGCCTCTTGGATGAGAGTTGAAACGTCGTCAAGGAACCTTCTTAAAGTCCAGTTGGATTGATTTAACCCTTTGATGCATAACCTGGGTCAAAAGTGACCCAAATCCAATGGAAAATGGTTATCTCCTCATGTGGTCTATGCATCAAAGGGTTACACAACTTCGGATAACGGATAACCATGACCTGGATGAATGAGAAACTACACAGACAACTCTGGTTTTCTGACACCAAACTGCTCCTTCAAAGTAAAACCTAATGTTACTCTGACATTAGTCTGGAATATCCAGACCATTCTGAAGAACAGAGTGTTCTGGCTTCACCTCATCATCATTCTGCTATAGAGGGAAGAAGGGCTGTCTTTTTAAAGCAGCCACAGTCATCCAGGGTGGAGCTAAGCCCAGGATGCAGCAACAGTGTCCCCTTAAAATAGTCAGCCAACATGGCTGCCTTATTGCTCCATCCAAACCCTCTGAAGACTTGACATTTTCAGTGTGGTAGGTTGCTGGGAGGTTGTTGATGGTTTAAAAGTAGAATGTAATGTTACATAGTACTACATACTAACATGCCAGATGGTACGCACAGAAAAAGATGTAGTACGTCCCAGTACATATTATGTTAAATGTAGTATGTCAGAAATACCCAGATGTCCGACCACATTCAGACTGATTTTGTAGAATGCAAACTAACATGTTTTTCTGTCCGTTCTGACCCACTTTCTATGAACAGTCATAGCACTTAACAGTGTGTCATGGAAATAGAAATAAGTTTGAGCTGCTGAGAGCTCACAGTCAGATGACACCACATTACTACAGACTGGGATAGTCAGAGTTTAAGGAACCATATTATGAAGTAGTATGTTCTAATTGGATGCACACTGCAGGACACAGTGAATACTTTGTGAGGTCAACTGTAGCATGTATTTAAATTTAAAGGTTTGTGATTTGGAATGCAGCTGCTTCAACAACATTGTTCTGCCCTTACTGAGAGCTGATTGGTCAGCTTCCCTCTGGTTGTAAACTGCAGGATCACTCCCAGCTAAACAGTATGAATGAAGAATCTTCAGAAACTGTCTGATCGACTCATAATGTGGTGAGGACAGGTGGGACATGCTTTGCTTCCACAGAAGGTCAGCTCATACAGAACTAATTTTGGTGTTCTATCAAGGTTTAAACAGCAGGGGGCAGCATTCAGTCAGTAGGTTGATCAGTAGATTTTACAGAGGAACTGACCTTACATGTGGACTCAGGAAAAACTGACAGAACCTGAACTCTATCAAACTGTAGCAGCACCATCATGCATCTTTCTGACTGTAATGATATCATGTTGTTCTTGTCTTGTGACTGACCTTCTGGTCCTGAGCTGCTGGCAGGAAACCTCTGCAGCAGATCATTCCTGGAGATCTTCTCTAAAACCACCCTGGTCACCTGCACAGCTCTCTGAAGTCCATAAGTCTCCACCATCACATCCACAGTTTTACACCTGTCTAGTGTCTGTAGTCGGCTCTTTGTGATGGCTGGGAGGCCTTGAACATTGTTGGGTTTCTGCAGGAACCACTGGAATTTAGACAGCTGATCATCATCCAGATCATCCAGGATGTTCAAGAGCACCTCTGACGTCATCGTGTCTCCCTGATAAAGTCAAAGAATATGTCAGCAGTTAATGAACATTTGTGTTTTTGGAGTGGTGGAGGTTGTTGTGTAACAGCAGGACTGCAGTTAATCCCACAGGATCACTGACAGCAACACTGAGGGGAACCAGCAGGGGGCGCTCACTGCTGTCTGTTAAATATTACTCATGGAAGTCACTCTGCAGTCACTGGACCACAACACAAAGATGATCCCACATTATTACACTTTGACCAACAGAGGCTCCAAATAAACATGAACTCTGATCCTTCACAGAACAAGTCCAGGATCAGAGTCAGACTGGAGTCCAGGATCAGAGCCTCATATCGGGGTTTTATACTTTTATACTGAGTCTGTTCAGAGTCCAGACCAAACACTGCTACTAAAAAGCTCATTACTGCAAGAAATGTCTCTCATTGACTCCACATACATTTCATTCTTCAACTTTTCAACAAAACACAAACTTCTGTGAGGATTCTTCTCACATTTCTCCTGACAGTAATAAAAGCTGTTCTCTTGGATTTCTTTCTGCTCTATTTTACTATTTATCAGAGTTTTCAGTCTGTTTCTGTCCTTTTAGACGGACTCTTGTGATCAGCTGATTTCTACGCAGCAGCAAACTGATGCTGATTTCCACGAGACTTGATGTCAAATGGAGGCTGAAGCATGAAAACAGCTCTGAGGTCTGGACTACCAAGCAGGATCTGAGCTCATGGAGGGAACTTCAGCTTTAACGCTGGTTCTCAGGACTTTTCAGGATGCTGGTTCACTTCTTAGCAGGTCCATCACCGTGGTAACTGATGCTGAACCAGATAACAGATCAACTTAAACACCTCCTACTGACCAATCAGCTCTCTGGAAACATCTCCATCCTTCCTGAAGATGCTGCAGAGCTCAGTGTGCAGATAGTGAGACGGGAAGATCAGAGTTTTTACAGCTGCAAGTGATTTCAGAGACATTTCATAGTTCTGTATGTCTTTGTAGAGGCATCGAATCCTAAAACAGGAAGTGATGAAACACCAAAACCTTTCAGCTGATTGTTGATTGATCAGATTTACAGTCAGTTTACTGATCAGATCAATGATGGCTTTTATTGGCTCTTTGCTCCAATGACTGTGTAACATATTGTGTATAATTATATTCATTTGCTTAATTTAGTTGATTATTTTGGTATCAATTTATGGTGTGTCTTATGTAACCCGTGTGGTTTTCACTCACTGTGTTGTGTTTTGTGAAATAAAGTGATTCTCAGGACCAGGTCTGTTCTCTGGATCACTTTCATTTTCTGACCATGCAGGTTACGACTCTGTTAGAATAAAATAATCACACATGAGCTGGTGGCTCTCAGCGGTGAATCTCCTCTCTCTGGCCATATAAAAATATACTTGTACAAAAATATAAAAAATAACCAATGTCTCACAAAAGAAACAATTATACAACATATTGGTCAAAATAAATTAAGACGAACAAATATTAATGCAAATAAAATACTTAGAAAAATAATCTCAAATAAATAAAATATTTGAACAGCAAAATAAATAAAAAGCATCCAGAAACTTCTCTGTTTTATCTAATACATTACAGAACAAAACAAGTAACATAAGAACAGATATTCTCGTACCTCACATGAGCTGGTGTGCTCGACAGCCACGTTCAGACTGATAAGGGAAGCTAACTGTGAGCGCTAGCCTAGCAGTTAGCTTTACACCCATCCTTGTGATATGGACGCTCAGACAGGTGATCTGTTTCCTGGAACCAGTCAGGACTCCACCTATGAGGAAGCAGCAGGCAGAGTTTCACAATAAGAGCACATTTTACAGGCTGATTCCCACTCATTTCATGTGACGGATTATTTCAACATTCAACCTTTTTCATGTCTCTCAACATCCAACACAACTTCTACAAACCCTGTGGTTCATGAAAGCAGAAACTCCCATCAGGCTGTAAATCCCTGACAGTTAACATTCCCTAGAATGGAATCACTGATACACTTCAGAACTTCGTCCCTAAACTTAACTACATCAGTTTAGGGACGTTTCTCTTCAAACTTCATACACATTCACAGATTTTAGCCGCTAATGGACAACTTTTTAGTCCCATGAAGGAACGAACACGGAGCTGTGGAGCCACATTTCTGCTGCTGGAACTAAACTAACAGCAGCTAGAAACAGGGGCAGATCTACTAACTTTTCTAGTCATTTTATTCAGATTTGTCATCTGATTTGTCACAAAGTTTAAGTAATTTTGGACAAAATTTAAGAATTCTTTGACATATTTTAACTAGTTTTAACTTATTTTGAGCTATTTTAAACAAATCCTGAATAATTTTGAGTAATTTTAGATGAATTTCAAACTCATTCCAGATCACATTCAGACGGTTTAAAGTCATTTTGGGAAAAATTTTGAGTCATTTTGGAACTTTTAAATTCACTTTGGAGTAGTTTTGAGTTATTTTAGACCAACTCTGGACTCATCTGACCACAGAATCTTCTTCCACTTCCTGGCTGTCCAGTTCTTGTGTTCTTGGTCCAACGATGCCGGGCTAACCTGTGTCTCTCATTGGTCAGGGGCTTCTTTACAGCCTTGTAGGACCTTCAGCCATGATCTAAAAGTCTGGTGGAACACTGGACACCAGTTTGGTTTGACCACTGCTTCTGAAGCTCCTGTCATGTCATTGGCTGGTTTTCCATGTGGATCAGGATGAGGTCATTTCTTGCTGAAGAAACTCTTGGATGTCCAGATGTTGGTTTGTCTTCCAGCTGTTGGTTGGTCTGTATTTCTGAGGAGTGAATCCAACTGCTGAAGGACTGCATCTGCACTTCCTGTTCATGTGGTTACAGCTGCACTTCCTGTCCGAGAATCTGTGTCTTCACTCATGTTTCCTGTGTTAGGTTCTCTGTTTTAGTCATTTTTATCTCTGAAGAACTTTCTGATGTGCTGCTTTATAAAGACATGAAGCACAGAATCTAAAATTGTGTCTTTTAATAAAAAGCAGGACCTTCATTAGTGGATCACTGGAACCAAAATGACCCAAAACTCAACATGGAACCAATCAGTTTTCAGTTTTTAATGTCTTTTTTTAGGATGTGTTTAGTATTCTGGCTGTGACTGAACTAAAAGAAATTACACTTGAAGACCTCAGAGGGATTCTTAATGCAGTATTTCACAAATGCATGGGGAGTCCCAAAACTTTTTCCCACCACTGTTTGGTCCACACAATGTTCTAGTTCTATGTGTGTTGTTGAAAAATCAAATGTTCAAAGCATTTCCATCCTACAACTGTTGCACTGAAATTCTGCTAATAAGAACAACTCATGTTTAGAACTGCCTGACAAATACAAATGATATTTACTGATAAAACACATTGATTTCAGCATCAGTTTGATAACTGCTGCTGGTTGGGAACAACATGTCTGAAGATTTGGCTTTAGGGGAAAAAACGATTTAATGTTTTAATTGTGCCAAAACAACGTTGTTTTAGAGTTAAAATAAGATGAATGATTCAATCAGTTTTATGTTCTATAGATATATAAAAGATAAAAAACAGTTTAAAGTGTTTTACTCACATTCAGACGGAGAAAAGAAGCTGCGACATGAAGACAGTAAAAGCAGAACTAATATGAGGAACAGGAAGGGCCGTGACATCACTGTTGTCAGGGCAACGAAGCAGGAAACAGATTTCTACATGATCTGACATCACCACTTCCTTCATTCAGACGCCTGCCTCTGGATCTGGACTTCTTAGAGTTCACTCACACACAAGAACTTGTGTTTTTAAAGGCTTCATCCAACCAAGTAGAAGTTTGTCCAGCTATTTGAAATGCACAGCTACACCATCTTATCAGCTTAGAAAAAGAAAACAGGAATCGGTACATTGCAACTTTGCACTTTGAGACAGGAGCAGCTGGGAGACAAAGAATGCTCACATCCCCAGAACACATTTACAACTTACTGGAATTTACAGTTTTTCTCAGTGGCTTTGGTTCATTTCTCAGATCAGAACTGAAATTCTCAAAACTACTTGTTCAATCTTCACATCATTGTGTCACTTGTGCACATCAAAAAAGCAGTTTCTCATTTCTTTGAACAAGTTGCAAATGCTTTGGTTCATCCATGCAAATGATTCTGTACAATTCTCTGCTGTTTCCTACATTATCAGCTGCTTATGTCATGTTGATCAGAATGTATTCTAATGGGTCTCTGTTGAATAGTCTCACTGCCCAGTTAGGCATTAGTTCATCACATCAGTCTTTACATGCAAAATGGTTCAACAAGTTGTCATAATGTCAGGATGTTTCTAGACTTTTCCAGTAGACTTTTTTTTTCTAAATCTGTCCTGAATTGGTAAATTGCTCCCAGGTGAATCTTGACTTTCTCTAACAAAGGGAAATGTGTGAAGGGTTAGAGTTTTCTGAAATCGCTCAAAGACACAAGAGAAGATATTCGTGAAGTGGATGAGAATTTGTGTCCAACAGACAGGAACGTCAGGAGGTGTAGGAAGACTGCACTGGAATTCCTCCAGCTGCATGTACAGTTTTCCCTCAGGAGATTGTCCGATGATTTCTACTTTTGTTTTTTGTTTTTTCTTTGTGCTCTGCAGTGCTGTTCTCCTTTCTGTATTGCAATGATGTGGTCTGTCAACAGATTACAACACAAACAGTAAAAGCGTAAATGTGAATATTGTCCAGTCTCTTGCAGTCAATCTCCCACATACACTAAGGAGTAACTTACAATTTACAATAACTGTCATCAAAACTTTAGCCATAGTTTACATCAGAACATCCCTCCAGAGAACACTGTTATAATGACAACATGACTCAGCAATCTGACTGTCTGATCCACACAATGACACCAGGACTGGTCATTCTGATGCCACTGACATGTTCACTGACACAGATATTTACTTTTGAGAGATG
The DNA here is from genome assembly GCF_022539595.1 of Amphiprion ocellaris. Taxonomy (NCBI): domain Eukaryota; kingdom Metazoa; phylum Chordata; class Actinopteri; family Pomacentridae; genus Amphiprion; species Amphiprion ocellaris. The sequence continues at coordinate 17,182,086 of NC_072789.1, read as the reverse complement.
AACTAAGGATTTTGAGCAAGAGACTGGCTTTTGCAGGTAATCCATGGTGTTTTGCTATTTGTACGAATTGTTTTGAGAAATGCACTTACTGTTTTGCAAATGTCAAGGATGATTCGAGAAATGTACCAAAGTGACTGAGAAAAACTGTAAAATGACGCAGCAGCAAACATCACAAGAAAAAGTCAGAGAGAATCTTGAACTAATTGACTTTAAAACCAGCAGCAGCATCTGTTGAAGTCTCAGATTAAAACTTGAAGCTTTTAAAGTCGGGAATCATTATTTGATAACTCCAACATGAAGGAGTGCAGAGACAACACAGAATAAACCTACTTTAGTTTGTATTTGGTTGAATAAAGCACCAGAAATGACTCAGCTGTTGTGTCTCTGTGATTCTTGTCACATTTGATGCTTTCAAACTATCTGCCAGTTGGTTCATTCACTGATTGACTGGAGCTCATTGGGAGTCCAAAGGCAACTCTGGATTGTTGGCTTTTCTGTCCTCTGTTTGGAATTCATCAGGTCTGTACCTTACTATGTTCTGCGCTGTGAGATGACAAATGTTGTGAATGTTCTCTCAATAAATCAAAGTGAATTGATTGAGCTCACCTGGATTCAGTGTCCTGCATCCTGTATCTGGAGCCACTGTACAGCCAAAACAGAAGCAACAACAAAGCAGCATCAGCTGCAGCTGATCCACCTCAACTTTCTCACATACAGCCTCAATCCACAGCAGGAGGCGCCACCTGGTGGTCGGAGGAGGAACCAGGGGACAGAGAAGGTCTCCTGCAGACGTGGAGGCAGAATCAGTTCACTTGTTGGCTTTTAAAAACCCACAGAGGTTTCAGTTGACAGCCAGTGGTGGATCTTCTGCTTGAAAACGTTTCCTGATGCTGGAGGAGAAGACGAGCAGCTCTGCAGCTTTTGAGGTCAGAAGACTAGATTAGTTTTGAACTGCATGAAGTCTGGCTAACACTTTAAACTACTGTTCAAATCTACCTGCCTCCATTTCCATGGAAAATGTTGGTGTAGTTTGAGGAATAAAGAGGAATAAATTGGGCATGTATTCCTACTATAGTGAAGACTTGTGCCTCAAAGTGAAAATGTGCTAATTAATGCTATCTATCACAGCTAATAGTGAACTGTGTTCTCTTGAACTAAACCAGGACAGTCTCACCTGTTTGCTTAGTTAAATTCAGGTGGTGACTTTTTTCTATCTATCTATCTATCTATCTATCTATCTATCTATCTATCTATCTATCTATTGCTAGCTAGCTAGCTAGCTAGCTATCAATAGATAGATATCTTCCGGCAGGAGTCAACTAGGAAAAAGTCCATGGGATGACAGAATAACACTATTCACAACTCACTACCTCCATGGTACAACACCTGGAACATAACCTTATCAGATGCTTGGTGGACAGAATGCAAGATAAAGAAAAACACAGTTCAGTGGCAGTTTGCTACACTTGTGGATCCAGCAGCAGCCTCCACAGGTATTGATTTTTTCTTCTCTTATGAATAAGCAATGACTACTGACATTTCTGGTGATGATGATTTTCACTATTATTCAGGAGTGCACCTTCTTGTCACGTTCACATGGACATCAGGACTCGGGATGGTGATGATGGTGTGATGTGAGGTGATTTATCGTCGCTGACGTGTTTCTGTGTCACAAACGTTTTCATGTTGGGCTGAAGGTGATGCTACAATCAATACCTTGTTGTGTAACGGCGGCTCTTTACTGCCATGGTGGACAAAGTGTGTGAGCGTGTTGAGAGCTTCTTGTCACGTTCACATGGACATCAGGACTCAGGGGATGGTGATGATGGACACGTAGAAAAGGCCCGTAAGCGAGTACTGCTGTCGCTTACGGCCATACCAGCCTGTGTGTGCATGTGCAGTCCAACCAGGAAGTAAGAGAGACCAGTGAGGAAAGCCAAACAATTGTTCTGTGGGAAATTGTCACTGCGGTGATTTGGAGCGTTTTTGAGACACAAATTGGGTTTTTTAACAACCCCCAGCAGTGGGAACACTGTTTGGGGGTTACGTTTTTGAGTTGATTTTTGTTTTTTGATGGACTTTGAGAGCGCGACACGTCAAAGGGTGAACATGGTGGTGGGGAGGAATGACAGCACGGCTAAGGATAATACGAATGAAACGGCTCAGGAGAAAGGACTCGGACGAATGGACACTGAAGCAGAGAACGGCAAGATTGAACGGGTAAAGAACACGGAATGGCAGACGACTACAAGAAGATTTGTAGAAAAAGAAGGAATGAAGGAGGGAGAGAGGCTGGCGGCAGCTGTGGTGACAGACGTGAAAGCAGGAGAACAGAGACGACAGCAGGAGAAGATGATGATTTACAACAAAAAACTGACTTGTCAAATTGAACTGATTGGAGAAGAGAAGGTGACTGTAATGGAGCTGCTTAGGATTATCCGAGAGCTGTGTGGTGGACTGATGGCATGCAGGCAACTATCTGCATCCAAATATGAAGTGACGATGACCAGTGAAGCAGGATTCAAGCGGCTGTTGGACGGGTTTAAGATTGGATCAACTGTTGTTATGGCTAAAGAGCTAACAAATGACGAGCTAGTTGTTTCGTTCCTTGCACTGCCAGCATACATCACTGATGAGGAAATCATTGACAAACTGGTCGGCTGGGGGGTGACAGCTGTATCACCGATAAAGAGGAGGATGTGGCCTGGCACAAACATAGCAGATGGGACAAGGTTTGTTAAAGTTAAATTCACTGATTATGTGCAGTCTCTACCATATTCAGCTAAATTTATGACCGTAACAGGACCAGAATATGTACGTGTGATACATGATAGACAGGTAAAGGTGTGTAGATTGTGTATTCAGCCGGGCCACATCCTCAGAGAGTGTCCTGATTTTAAATGTCATGTGTGTGGGGAGCAGGGTCATTACGCTAAGGAGTGTGACATGAGAACGAGGGTGAGGCGATGCGAGCTGTGTCATAACCAACTTGCAAATTGTATATGCAACAAAAGTGAAAATGATGTTACAGAGAACTCCGTTTCTGAGTCGGAGGATGGAGGAATGTGTGTGAGTGACCAGGAGGAAGAGGGACTGAACAGCCAAGAGCGAGAGCAACTGGGTATGACACTCACCGGTGTGATGGGCTACGGAGGCGTGGAGGTTCCCGGTCCTGCAAGAGCGAGGGACGCTCAGCCGGACAGCCTGAACCGGGAGGAGGCGGTGGAGAAACTGGCCTCTGAGGAGCCCCAGTGTGCTCTGAATGGAGTGGATGAGATGGCAGAAATGCCTGATGACACTGTCCCCGAGTCACAGTCTCAAATTCCGCCGGGCCAAGGTGGAGCTGAGCGGAACCCGGTCATGCAGCTGTCATCCTCTGACTCGGAAATGGACCTCTTGGAAGTAACCCAGTTAAGAAAACGGCAAAATGAATCCAGGCAGCGGAAGACAGTTAAGAAACCAAAGAGTAAAAAACGGTTGTGACATGGCCAGTAAACTCATCCCCGTTCTCTGTCCACTCCTTATGCTGCAGCTCATATCTTTCAATGCATGTGGGCTCCGCACAGAAGTCAAGCGAGCAGATGTGCTTAAGGAGGGGAGAGGAAAAATCATGTGCCTGCAAGAAACCAAGTGGGATGAGGGGCTAGTGGAGAAAGTGCAGAAAGAATGGAAGGGTGGAATATATACATCTAATGGGACAGGCACAGCCAGAGGGGTAGCAATTCTCGTCCCAGAGCAGCTGAAAGAAACAGTTAAATTAATATACAAGGAAAAGGTGGGGAGAATAATAATAATAGATTTTCAACATAATAATGAAAACTATCGATTAATTAACATACACTGTCCCAATATAGAAGGGGAGAGGAAAGATTTTGTCAGGGGTTTAAATAAATGGGTGACTAATAAAACAAACTGTTTAATAGTGGGAGATTTTAACATTTGTTTAACAAAACTAGACAGTGCAAAAAATAACACATACAAAAATGATACAAGCAGGACTGAGTTGAACAAATTGATGGAACGTAATAATCTCATAGATATCTGGAGAAACCTAAACCCATTTAAATTGCAGTATTCAAGGCAGCAGGTAGTGGAAGGGAAACTAAAACAAACAAGAATTGATCTATGTCTGACTTCACCTGAAATAACCAAAACTGTAAGTGGGGTCTGGTACAAGAACAACTCATGGTCAGATCATTCATACATGGAGGTGGAAATGGGTGGACAAGGGAGGGCCAGGAATGGAGGCTCCTGGTGTCTGAACAACAGTCTGTTGGAAGACCCAAAATTTACAGCAAAAATGAGGAGGATGCTAACAAATATAACAGATGAAATCAGATATACAGAAGACACATTTTCATGGTGGGAGGGAGTGAAGGAAAGAATTAAAAAAAAACTGTATAAATTAAACAGAAAAGGTGGGAAGAGAATAAGGAGGAAGACAGAATAAGACAACAAATCAACACTGAACTGGAAAAAATAGATGAAAATGCAGATCACAATATAACAAACTATTTATGCTTAAAGAAAGAACTAGAAAAAATTGAAATGAAAAAATGTAAAGGGGCAATAATTAGAAGCAAAGCAAAATATGCCATTGAAGGGGAAAGGTGCACAGGTTATTTTCTAGGCTTGGAAAAAAGAAAACAAGTAAAGTGCTACATCCACGAACTAATAAACAGCAAAGGGGAAAAGGTTAGTGAAACTGAAGGGATTCTGAGTGAGGTGCAGGATTTTTATAAGGAACTCTTTGCCAGTGAGGGTGTGAATGAGGAAGCTCTTGAGGAAGCTCTTGGGACCCTGAGCAGCCGACTTCCTCCTGAGGAGGCTGAATGGTGTGACTCCCCCATGGTTTTAGGAGAGGTGGAGGCAGCCATCGGTGGACTTGGAAGGAACAAAAGCCCTGGCTCGGACGGTATCACTGCTGACTTTTACATCTCTTTCAGAGACCTGCTGGCCCCAGTCCTCCTCTCCCTCTACCAAAGTATGGAGGAGCAGAGGTCAACCCCCAGAACCTTGACGCTAGGATTGGTAAGTCTGGTGTACAAACAGAGGGGGGACAGATCCTGCCTGAAGAACTACAGACCGATCAGTCTACTCAATACAGACTACAAAATACTAGCAAAAATATTAGCAAACAGGTTGAAAAACGTCATACATCACATAGTAGGAGACACACAGTCATACAGCATACCAGGAAGAGAAATTTCAGACACAATACTAACAGTTAAACATGGGGTGCAGCAGTTACAACAGGAGGGGGGGATTTACATAACTGTAGATTTCAACAAAGCATTCGACAGAGTAGAACACAATTTTTTATGGAGGTTAATGAGCACACTGGGGTTTAGGAACAGGTACATGGGCTGGTTACAATTATTATACAACAATGCACACAGTCAAATAAAATGCAATGGGTTCTTAACGAAACCAATTCAACTACAACGCTCAATCAGGCAGGGCTGTCCTCTCTCTGCGCTTTTGTACAGTTTGGCGGCCGAGCCACTGGCCCAGCTGATTATCACAGACAGGCACATAACGGGGATCACAACACCAGCACAAAGACATATTAAAATAGTACAATTTGCTGACGACACAAACTTATTTCTCAAGAACTCAGAACAGGTGGACAGTGTAATCACGCACCTGGACACTTTTTGTAGAGCATCGGGAGCACGGGTGAACACAGAAAAGTCACAAATCATGTTTTGTGGCTCGGTGGCTCGGCCGCCAAACATTTGGGGATTTGAAGAGGCCCAGGAGAGCGTCAAGGTTCTGGGGGTTTACATTGGCAGCGATGCTGCGGCAGCGAGGGACAAATCCTGGGAGGGGCTGCTGGCCAAACTCTCAGGTCAGTTCGGGTTGTGGAAGATGTGGGTGCTGACCCTGAGGGGCAAGGTGGTCGTGACCAACTCCCTCATTTTGTCAAAGTTAACACACACATTGGCTGTCCATGACCTCCCCAATGCAGTACTGGCAAAAATCAATAATCTATTAACTACATTTTTATGGAAAGGCAAAAGTAACCTGGTAGCACAAAGAACAATAATAGACGACTACAAGAAAGGAGGCTTAAACTTAACAGACATTCACACAAAAAAAATAGCACTTAGAAACAAAATCATTATTAAGCACTTAGACAAAAACAATAGAGCAGATTGGAAAGATTTTTTCACACAACAGCTTAAAGAAATCAGCAGTTTAGGGAATTTTCAACTGTGTCAGATAGCTCCACATACTCGCTATGCCCAGCTAGACAGTTTTTACAGGGAGGTCATGGAGGCGTGGGGGTTGGGACGACCACTGGTGAAGGCCCAAGTCAACACCAAGGCTCAGGTGCTGGCACAGCCGATCTTCCACAACCCGGACATTATGCACCGGGGGAGGCCCCTCCTAGGTGGTTCCCTCGAGGCTGCAGACCTGATTACCATCGGTCACCTTAGTAAAGAAGTGAAGCTCAGACTTCCAAATGTTCTTTTCATTCGCTGCTGGAGCAGCTGATTAAAAGCAGCCCAGCAAGTGATCCTGCAGGTAAAAAGGTGTCACCGTGTCTTTTTATTCACTTACAACCAAAGTTCATCTGCTCTTCTATTTCTGCATGGAATGAAGCTTTAAAATGGTCCAGAAGTCAAATGACAGACATTGAGACTCTGCACATGATGACAGTAAAATGCTGCTACAGTCATGCAGCTGCTTTGATTGTAAAGCAGTTTACTGCAAGGATCTGAAATCTTTCTAAAGACCCCCACTAGTAAAAATCACTTTAAAACCTTGTTCAAACGTCCATGTTTAGTTTTCTATGTGCAAGAAGAGACATCAGAAGTGAAATAAGCAGTCAAAGGTCAGATGTAGAGTGTAGAGTTCCATCTAAGACATTTAAAGGCATGAATTCTAGAAAATACTTGTAAATATGTAAATCTGACACAGAGAGATGAGATGAAAATAATCTAGATAAAAACAGTTGTGATGGTAGAAAGTGCTGCAGAATGAAATAAGTGAAGACAGAATGATCAGTGGTGCATTAATACTGAGGCAGAGGACAGCTGGATCCTGTCCTGTGTGTTGGACAGCAATGATGGGCTGGAAACCAGCACTAATATCTGACCTGAGCTGAGAAACTCTGTCCAGCGTAGAGAGGATGGACCGTGTTCCCTCCTCTGGGATGGAGGTCCACCGGAGGTCCACTTTAACTCCATCACTGTGTCTGAGGGTGAAGAGCAGAGCAGCAGAGTCCACTGAGTCCAGCTCTCTGCAGCTCAGCTTGATCACATGATCCAATGACCTCAGCAAACTGGGGACCATGTGACTGGCGTGAGCTCTACACAGCTCTCTGATGGAAGTCATCACCAAGCTGGGACTGGGCCTGAAAGCATCCAGAGCATTTACAAGGACACTTTGTTTAAAGAGCTCACAAAGTGCTGATGAAAGATGAGGCACATCAGTTGACAGAGAAATCATTAAAGAAGACCAACTGTGATCCTGGTAAGAGGTCAGAAATCCAAAGCCACCACCTTTTAAGAGTTATTGGTTTCGTGACGTCACTTCCGTGCGACAGCTCAGCGCGACATGGCTACCTCTGTGTACCCTGGGGAAGACCCACAACTTAGAATGGCGAATGAAAAGATAGCTAACCTGCTGGAAGATGTTCGCCGTCTCTCAGCTGAGCTGAGGGACAAAGACGCTCTGCTGGCCAGGACTATGGAGGTGACCCACGAGCAGTCCATGAGGATTGCCTCTCTCTCTGCGGCCTTCCAGGACACAGCACCCTGGGATCCCTCTTGTCCACGACCCTCGTCCTGCTCTACACCCAACCGCCAGCGATCGTGGACAGAGGTAGTGATCCGGGGCAGGCAGAAGACCCCAGTCAGAGCCGTCTCGCCTCCACTCTCCCTCTCGAACCGCTTCATGGCCCTGTCGCAGATTGAAGAAAGGCCAGCAGTTTTCTCCGCACCAGCGGCCAACGGCGTTCCAGCGGCTTCCTGCTCCAACGGCCCGGCAGCTCCCCCTCCGCTGCTGGACACCGAGACGGCTGCACACTCCGCCGGATCGGCGTCCCCGCCGGTTGCAGTCCCGTATCAGCAGCTGTCATCCCGGGCCTCGACCTCTGCTTCACGCCGGAGGCTCCTCGAGGAGGCTGTGCGGAGGCGTTCCGGGAGCCTCCACTGCCCTGCCACGGCCCTGGATCGTCGTCCCGGAGCTGAGTCGGCTGCCTACCATAACGGTCATCACCATCCGGAGCCCACGGAGCTCACCTCCACCAGATCTGGCACTGCAGCCGGCACAAGGACCTCCGCCTCCCCTCCCGCTGAGCGGCCCGCCTCAGCGCTACAGCGGACGGACACACGCCCAGCTCCGGCTCCTCTCCCTGCCCGTAGCCCGAAGGTGTCAGCGAAGCGTTCCCCAGCTCCAGATGGAGGCGTTGCTGGCCTGTCCCACCGGCCACCTCGTCCTCTGTTTAGTCCCACAACTCTCATCATCGGCGACAGCATCGTCAGAAACATCCGTTTCTTCAACGCCACCACTCGGTGTTTTCCTGGCGCCACCGCTGCTGGACTCCTGGACAAACTTCCTGAGCTGCTACAGTCCATCCCATCCTCAGTGTGCCGTGTGATAATTCATATAGGAACAAACGACACGACCCGGCGACAGTCTGAGCTGATGAAACAGGATTTTATGGACCTCTTTAGACTTATGGAAAGCTGTGGTAAGTCAGTCTTCATCAGCGGACCAATTCCGACTCTGTCACACGGTGCCGAGCGCTTTTCTAGACTCCTCAGTTTGAGCACCTGGCTCCAGCACACATGCACAGCTCACAAACTGAACTTTATTGACAATTTTAATCTCTTCTGGAACCGCCCTGGATTTTATCAACACGACGGACTGCATCCGAGCACACTGGGCAGCTCGGTTTTAACAGCAAACATACACTACGCGGTTCAATCAACACCTGCTGACTGACTGCCCACAGGACACGCCCACTCATCACACACCTCCCCTCTGCCCACGGAGACACGGGACAACATCACCCATAACATCCCAACTGTAGTTTTTAACAGATCACACAGAACCCGGACTGTTTTTAGACCAAGAACTTTGATTCCTTTACAACGCCAGGAGGAGCGCACGTTTAGCACGAGCATCAACATGGCCGTGCTGAACGTGCGCTCTCTTTTAAACAAAACTTTTATTATTAACGACCTGATTTTAGATAATAAACTGGATAGTCTTCTCCTGACAGAGACATGGCTTGGCACTGATGCACCTGCTGTTCTCACCGAGGCTTCCCCACCGAATTTTAACTTTTTATTCTCCACCAGACAGAGTAGAAGAGGAGGCGGAACTGCCTCCATCACTAGAAACGCTCTCACCCCAACTGAAGTATCTTTTAACAGTTACTCATCATTTGAGCATCATGCCTTTGTTTTTAGCAGCACTCAGATCCTCTGTTTAACAGTGTACAGACCACCCCATCACTCCAGCCTTTTTATCAGTGAATTTTCAGAACTTTTATCAATCATTCACACCAAATACAACAGAGTTTTAATAACTGGTGATTTTAATCTACACATCGATAACACCTCGGACCCAATGTCCAGAGACTTTTTAAATCTTTTAAGTTGCCTTGATTTTAAGCAACATGTCACACAGCCGACTCACAGCAGGGGACACACCCTGGACCTGGTTCTAACCCATGGCCTGTCCATTGGTGTGTCCTCTGTTGTGGACCTGGCTGTGTCTGACCATTACTGTGTGTTTTTTAATATCACCAGTTTTAACCAGCGGGAGGCCCCGGTGAGAATGGTGAGGAAACGCTACCTAACTTCTGAAGTGGCTGCAAATTTTATTGAGATTTTACAAAGCACTCCTGCCGAAATTTTACCTGCACCATGTGATTTTATCGTTGATAATTTTAACAGTAGACTGAAGTCAACCCTGGACTCAGTAGCTCCACTTTTAACTAAAACAATCAGAAGAAAACCTATACCCACGTGGAGAAAAAATGATGAAATCAATCAATTAAAAAGAAACTGCAGGAGTGCTGAAAGGAGATGGAGGAAATCAAAATTAACAGTTCATTACGAGATCTTACGCCAACAACTCAAAACCTACAATAATGCAATCAAACAGGCAAGAACTTCCCATTTCGCACAGCTTATCACAGACCATAAAAACAACCCCCGGTTCCTCTTCTCCACCTTTAATGTTTTAGCAGGCACTAATTTTAATAAAGCTTTTAAGACGCCATCTGACGCCCTCTGTGAGAACTTTGCAGACCACTTCAGAACCAAAATCAAGGACATCAGATCCAGCCTTTTATCCCTACAAGTTTTACCTGTGAACACACCGGATCTGCTGTCCTTACCTGAGGAAACGCTGGAGAGTTTTGCCCTGGTTGATGCAAGGACGCTTGGTCGAGTTTTCTTCCAAGTGAACCCAACAACCTGCCTTTTAGATCCAATTCCCACACCTCTCTTAAAATCATTTTATGGATTCTTTGAGGAACAATTTCTAAACATTATAAATTGCTCTGTTCAGACGGGTGTCTTCCCCACTGCCTTTAAAACGGCGGTGGTGAAGCCCCTTCTGAAGAAGAGCAATTTAGATCCCAATGTTCTCAATAACTACCGTCCTGTATCCAACTTACCATTTTTAAGTAAAATTTTAGAAAAACTGGCTTTTAACCAAGTCAGTGACTTTTTAAACAGAATTAACATTTTAGAAAAACATCAGTCTGGTTTTAGAATGAACCACAGTACAGAGACAGCACTTTTAAAGATTTTAAATGACATCAGGTGGAATCTGGATAATAAAAAACTCACAGTGTTGGTTCTACTGGATCTAAGTGCTGCTTTTGATACAGTAGACCATCATATTTTGTTGAACAGACTCAAACACCTGGTCGGCCTCTCTGGTACTGTTTTTAACTGGTTTGATTCCTACCTCACAGACCGTTGCTTTTATGTAAGCATGGATACGTGTTCCTCAGGAACCCATGAAATTAAGTGTGGGGTTCCCCAAGGGTCAATTTTAGGTCCCATTCTTTTTAATCTTTATATGCTTCCTCTTGGGGACGTCATCAGGAGACACGGCATCAGTTTCCATAGCTACGCTGACGATACACAGCTGTACATTGCCGTGTCTCCTGATGACACAGGGCCAATAGATTCCCTTTTAAACTGTATTTTAGACATTAAGTCATGGATGGCAGTGAACTTCCTACAGCTCAACCAGGACAAAACTGAAGTTTTAGTCATAGGTCCTGAAGGCCAGAGAGAGAAACTTTTATCTAAACTACAAGATTTTAAACCAGCAAACTTTGTAAAAAACCTGGGCGTGATTTTCGACTCTGAGCTGAATTTTATGCCACATATTAAGAATATAACAAGAATAGGTTTTTATCATCTGAAGAGCATAGCCAGAGTCCGCCCGTTTCTCTCTCAGGCCAGCATGGAGGTGCTAATGCATGCTTTTATCTCTTCTCGTTTAGACTATTGTAATGCCCTGCTCTCTGGTCTTCCTAAAAAGAGTATTTTAAATCTACAATTATTGCAAAACTCAGCCACACGCGTGCTGACGAGGACCAGAGGGCGGGAACACATTACACCAGTTTTAAAGTTGCTGCATTGGCTCCCCGTCCGCTTCAGGATCGATTTTAAGGTTCTTTTATTAGTTTTTAAATGTCTTAACGGCCTTGCGCCTTCTTATTTATCTGATCTCCTTTTAACTTATCGACCCTCGCGGATCCTGAGGTCCTCTGGCAGTGGCCTTTTATCCATACCACAAGCCAGGACAAAAACCCACGGTGAGGCGGCGTTTAGCCACTATGGCCCCCGTCTGTGGAACAGCCTGCCGGAGAACCTCAGGACTGCAGAGACCGTCGATATTTTTAAAAGAAGGTTAAAGACTCACCTTTTTAATCAGGCTTTTAACTAACCTCTTAAATCTTCATGTTCTTATCATTTTGTATTTATTTTCGTATGTTCTTTTACTTTTTTTAACCTTTCACCTTTTTACTTATGTTATAGGTCTTTTATTCTATCTTGTAGTTTTAAATTTTTAGTCATTTAACTCCAGTGTTTCCTCAGGGGGGGTCCTCCACACTGGGGGCTGTATCTGGTCTCCCACTGGGGGTGCTGTCCATGGGTCCCTTCAGCCCAGCTGGTTGGGGGGGGCTCCCCACCTCGGTGTGGGAGTCCCCCTGTCTGTCGGGGTCGGGGGGTCTGGGTGCCAGCGCCCCCAGTGGTCATGGCCTGTGACTCCTCCCAGTGTGGACGACCCCAATTGGAGGCGTTTTCCACAATCGTTAGTGCCATGCCATGTCTCCCTACTGTCAGTGGTGGGAGTGTGTGTCTGTGGGCGTGTGTGTGTCTGTGTATGTATGTGTGTGTCTGTGGGCGTGTGTGTGTCTGTGTATGTATGTGTGTGTCTGTGTGTATGTATGTGTGTGTGGACGTGTGGACGTGCGTACGTGTGTGTGCTCCTGCAGTTGTGTGCATATATGTATATATGGAGGGAGGGAGGGAGGGACGGGTTTTCTTGTTTTTAACGTTTTTAATGTTGTAAAGCACTTTGCGTTGCATTTTTAACTGTATGAAAAGTGCTATATAAATAAAGTTTGATTTGATTTGATTTGATAAACACAATCCTGCCCAGAAAGGGAAGCAGACTAGCGGTGCTCTCCTGGAAGAAGAGGTTCTTCCTCAGGTTCACAGTGATGGTCTGAGCTGGAGACTGCTGCAGCAGATAGTGAAGAAGCTCCCAGTTCAGGCAGCAGGAGGTCAGGTCTCCAGAAACCAAACTCAACAAGGACAACGTCAAGTCCTGGTCCTGGACTTCATGGACCAGGACTCAGTCTGCAGATTTCAGCACAATAATGAGTCTATCTGTTAAAGTGTTCTATGCTTTGTTGATAAGGTTGAGGAAGGATATCTACTTGATGGTTGGAGGACCATGGTGGAGCAGCAGTGGAATGAGACACTGAACAGGGATGCAGGACTCAGTGAGGACCAACTGTCTGACTGAACAGGATCTCAGCAGGGAAGATAAACTACTGACAACCTTCAACAACTCTCTCTCTGATGCTTGATCTTTCTGAGCCACAAGACAAAGATCTTCAACAGTCAAAGGACACATCAGTTTACTTCTTCTGACCCACTGAAACAGGACCAAGACCATGGCACTGGAAAAACTGAAAACCAAAGAGAAAAACCAAAGAGCCACCATCAGTGACTGAAGATTTAAAGTGGACCAAAGTAAAAGTCAGTGAAAGACAACAAGAGACAGGAAGTGCTGAAATGCTCACCTCAGACTGTGTAGTTGTGTTGGGTTTGTGAAGAGCAGGGAGGTTCTTCTGACAGACATCTTCTTTGCTGTGATGCTGAGATCCACTCGAGAACCACACAGTTGAAGAACTCTCCCCACAGAGCAGCAGGTCGTCCGGGGGAACAAACAAAATATGAGATAAAACTACCACAAATGGGTATAAAATGACTAAAATATGAAATAAAACTACCACAAGTATGTATAAAATGACACATTTTTGTCAAATATCAATATTTTCTTGTCTTCCTTCACTGTTCACCAAACCTTCTGACATCACTCAGTGCTTCCTGTGGATCTTCTTCATGAGTTCATTAGCGCCACCTACTGGGCTGGAGTGTTCATCAGTGTTATCGCTGTTTCTTCTGTAATTAATTAATCAATCGAAATTAAGGCGTTAAAGTCCCTAATAAATGTTTTAATGGCCTCTTATTTTGCAGATATTCATAGAGTTCATGTCATTTCATTTTCTCTGTAGCAGTTTATTGATTTCATGAATACAACACACTATAGTTTTTATACAGAGAATAAAGGTTAAAGAAAAAACAATATATACAGTGTCATCTTTATTTTAAATGTCTAAAGGGTTTTGTGGCTCCTGGTGTTTTCTTTTCTGTGGGAAACGGGTCCAAATGGCTCTTAGAGGGTTTCGGGTTGCTTTTTTTGTCTGATTTTGTGGTTTTGACTTTTTGTCATTTTGTGTTTTGCTTTGTTGTTTTATGTGTCATTTGTGTCGATTTGTCTTTTTTTAATCGTTTTTGTCACTTTTTTGTTGTGTTTTGTGTCATTTGTCTCACGTTTGTAATATGCTGTCCTTTTTTTCTTGTCTTATGTCACTTTTTTGTCTGACTTTTGTGGTTTTGATCCTCCAGTAAATCCTCTACAGTTCAGTTCCAAATGACTAAATGTTGTGTTCCTTTGTCAACACTGTGATCTGGAAGTTGTAATGTGGAAATGATAAACTGAGGCTGAATGTTGCTGAAATTGAATTGAATTTTCTTGATAAACTTCAGGTTGTTGATGATGTTTTGTCTAAAAGGCTCTGATTGATGAGAAGAGATTCTCTGAGCTTCTCTGTTGTTTCACTGGAAATAGTTCAAAGTTGATCCAATGATCCAATCAGAGAGAGGAACCTTTTAGTCACATTGAGATGGGATTTGTTTTTGGAATTTAAATGGATTTTTTACAACCCTGTTCCATGTAGAGTAGAATAAAGCAGATGAATATTAAACAGCTGATATAATGTATGTTTGTAATGAAGAACTCAGAGTCAGGATTTTTAGCCACAGCCCTTTATTCTTCTCCATCACACACAAGATGAAGGAAGTTCTCATTTCATCACTAGAACAGGACTGAAACACTCAAATCAGGATCAAGTCTGGCTGCACAAAAACCTGATTTTCACTGGACAATAATGTGTGAAAGTTTGTCAGCAGTTTGTAGATTCACTGCTTCCTCTCTCATTTCACACTTTGTGCAGCTCAAATGCTTTTAGTTCAAGTGAGCATCAGAGGAACACCACATCCTGATTTTCACTCTCAACATTTGACTGGAAAAAGACACAAACACCACATTTGGCTCCTGGAATAATCACAACTTCCATCTTTGAAGAGGAACAAGTTTACAAGGAATCATTTAGAAGGATTTCACAAAGAAACACATTTAATCCATGAATGTGAAAACATGTTTCTGAGGGACAGAGTCATGGAGAGACTCAACTATCTGTTCAACACTGTTTCTCTACCAGGAGGAGACTCTGGAGACTCAACTCAGCACAGAAACACTGAGGAACCAGGATACCAGACCCCAAATCCAGGATAGAGAGGTTGAGTGAATGTGGTGTTGAAGGTGTGGAGGTGGATCAGAGAGTCAGAGGAGACTCTGTAGAAGGACAGAGTTCCAGCAGGAACGTCCACATAAACTGAAACTCTGTGAGAAACTGAGGAGGACCTGATGGATGTTTGACTGTTATTGTGATAGACAGAGTAACCACCACCATTAGAGCAGAACAGACTCCAGGACTGATCATTAAGTCCAAACCAACAGTCAGTATTGTTTCCTTTCCTTCTGATTCCTCTGTAACTCACTGATATTTCAACCTTTCCTCTCCACTCCACCTCCCAGTTACAGCGACCAGTCAGACCAGTTCTACACAGCAGCTGATACCGGTCAAACCTGTCTGGATGATCAGGATATGACTGATCCTCCTCCACAAATGTCACCTTCCTGTTGTTGTCAGACAGTTTGAGTTTTCTGTTTACTGTGTTTGTGTCGACTGTGAGTTGACAGGAATCTGATGGAGAGAACAAACACAACACAGTTGCAGTTATTGATGGATCATGTGATCAGTATTAAACCTTTGATGATGACCTCAGAGATGTGACACTTTGAAGATGCTTGAATGTGCTGCTTTGTTTCCATCAATCCATTAAAACACACTTACACTTCCTCAGACCTGGTGTCAACCATCGGACTCCAGCAGGCGTCACCCTGAAAGGAGGAGGACGGTCAGAGCAGCAGCGACTCTTTCAGCAGCACACATGGACGTTACATGGCTCTCACACTGTTCCACTGATAAAGGACCAGTCCAACATGGAGACACAGACACCTGAATGCAGCATCTCTAAAGTCCTGTCCTGTGCTCGTCACGTTCCAGCTCAGTTTACACTCATTATTCATCTTTACTCACTTATGCTTCCTCTTTTCATGGAGCTAGGCTAACAGTTTACCCTGCTTCCTGTCTTTGAGCTAAGCTAGGCTAACAGTTTACCCTGCTTCCTGTCTTTGAGCTAAGCTAGGCTAACAGTTTACCCTGCTTCCTGTCTTTGAGCTAAGCTAGGCTTATAGTTTACCCTGCTTCCTGTCTTTGAGTTAAGCTAGGCTAACAGTTTACCCTGCTTCCTGTTTTTGAGCTAAGCTAGGCTAACATTTTACTCTGCCTCCTGTTATTGAGCTAAGGTAGTGTCGGTGCAGCCATACCTTGTGTAAGAGCTGGAGTAGCCGGTAAAACAGAGGAAAAACATCACACTCAGTCGACATTACTTTCGGCCTGCATGCTACGATTTTTGTGAATGAGCTGCAGCCATTTATTGAACATTGCACGCCAGTGTGTAGCCCCGCCCACATCCAAAAGTAGGTCAATTGAGGACAAACAGATCAACATCACAACACCCCCACTTGTTCCTTAACTGACTAGGGTACACCACAGTGCATCAAATCCATATACAATACAAATTCCATTTACAATACCACATCTTCATACACCAAATAGAAAAGGTACAAATTTATCCATTCTTATTTTAGTTACAGGTTTCGTAAAAATGTCTGCCACCATTCTATCTGTAGGACAGTATTGAAGAGTAATTTTGCCATCACCAACAACAGATCTGACAAAATGATATCGAATATCAATGTGCTTGCAACGTTGGTGACATACCGGGTTCTTTGAAAGGGCAATAGCACCTTGATTGTCTTCAAAAACAGTAACAGGAGTATAGTTCGTCTCATTGTCCATTCCTGCCAACAAATGTACAAGGTATAGACTCTCCTGTGCGCTAGCTGACAAAGCCATGTATTCAGCTTCACATGTGGATAAAGCTACTGTGGGCTGTTTCTTTGACTTCCAGGAAATAATAGGCCCACTCTCAGACAAAGTAAAGCAGTAACCAGCCACACTGCGCCAGTCATTTTGGTCAGCTGCCCAGTCTGCATCGGAATAAGCCAAAAGTGCAAGATTTTCTTGTTAACAGTTTACCCTGCTTCCTGTCTTTGTGCTAAGCTAGGCTAACAGTTTTCTACTGATTACAGTCTTTGTGCTGAGCTAGGCTAACAGTTCACTCTGCGTCCTGTCTTTGTGCGAAGCTAGGCTAACAGTTTCCCTTGGTTTCTGTCGTTGTGCATAGCCAGGCTAACAGTTAGCCTGCTTCCAGACTTTGTGCCAAGCTAGGCTAACAGTTTAACCTGCTTGCAGTCTTTGTCTTAAGCTAGGCTAACAGTTTCCTCTGCTTCCAGTCTTTCTGCTAAGCGAGGCTGACAGATCCTCTGTTTTCAGTCTTTCTGCTAAGCCAGTGTTAACGACCCGGTTTCGTCGGCTTGTGAACCATAGTTTAACAGCCTCGGGTAAATGCTAGCTCACTTAGCTTAGTGTGGCTCGCTGTTGGTAACAAATTGTATTCAGAGTCCGGACCAACTCTGCGGTGGAGAACCAAGAACTTTATTCAACCTCTGCAGCACACTGTACACACACTCAGCTTCTCCAGAACACACTTGGATCTACTTCTCTGTTTGGACCATAACATGTGCTGTGACTGCAGCTGCACTGTACACATCACCCTTCTTCAGCTTCACTGTTCTTCTTCCTTCCTACCACTGCAGCACTTCCTCTGACGTCTCACACACCCTGAAACCTACCGATGGAAAGGGGCAGATTGGTCTGCAACACTAGGATGATAGTTTTCTAAGAGTGTCTGTCTGTCTGTACCTGAGAGTTTCCAGACTACAGTCTGGATCCTCCACTTTAGCCCTCAGCATCTTCTCTCCTGAGTTTCCTGGATGGTTGTAGCTCAGGTCCAGCTCTCTCAGATTTGAGGTCTTGAAGCTCAGAGCTGAGGCCAGAGAAGCACAACCTTCCTCTGTGACCAGACAGCCTGACAGCCTGCACACACAAAACAACACAAACCTGACGGACAACACTTGGATGGATGTTTCTCACTCTTTCTTTTCTTCTTTGTCTGTCAGCTACGTTTTGCTGCACGTTTCATGTGTCTCAAGCAAATCAGCAATCTCAACAATGATTAGGGAATTTAATCGCGGAAAAAAATAAACTCCTCCTAAAGTCCTGCACAAGTTCAGTAAAAGATCATTTGATGAATCCCATCAGCAGAAATGATTCTACTCAGGTTAGCTGTTTATCCACTGATAGAAATCACAGTTTCAAAGTGTGAGTCCTGACCTGAGAGCTTCCAGTTTACAGTGTGGACTCTCCAGTCCAGCAGAAAGACTCTCCACTCCTGAATCCTGCAGGTTGTTGTTATTCAGGTCCAGCTCTGTCACACTGGAGGACTGGGAGCTGAGGACTGAGGACAGAGCTCCACAGCTTCTCTCTGACAGATTACAGCCACTCAGTCTGAAGAGACAAAAAGCAGATTATACTGATGAAACAGTAGCAAAATGAAAAAGTATCTTCAGTCTCCAACTACTTACACAACTTTCTTGGAGGCTTTGACCACTGGCAGCAGCCTCAGAAGAACCTTCTCTGAAGCAGAGTATTTCTTCAGGTCAAACACGTCCAAATGTTCTCCTGATGACTGTAAGATGAAGTCCAGAGCTGACCACTGAGCAGGAGACAGTTCATCTGTGGACAGACGTCCTGATCTCAGGGACTGTTGGACCTCCTCCACTAGAGAAACATCGTTCAGTTCATTCAGACAGTGGAACAGATTGATGCTTCTCTCTGCAGACACATTCTCACTGATCTTCTTCTTGATGTACTCCATTGTTTTCTGATTGGTCTGTGAGCTACTTCCTGTCTGTGTCAGCAGGCCTGGTAGGAGATTCTGATTGGTCGGCAGTGACAGACCCAGGAGGAAGCGCAGGAACAAGTCCAGGTGTCCGTTTGGACTCAGTAAGGCCTCGTCCACCACTGTCTGGTAGAAAACTGTTGAATAACCTTGGAACATTTCAGACCAACGGGATGTTGTTTGTTGTTCTTCCACCAGGCTGATTCCAGAGTTGATGAAAGTCAGATGGACATAAAGAGCAGCCAGAAACTCCTGAACACTCAGATGGACGAAGCTGAACATCTTGTCTTTCTGTTTCCGTCTTCGCTCTTCTTTGAAGATCTCTGTGAACACTCCTGAGTACACTGAGGCTTCACTCACATCGATGCCACTTTCTCTCAGATCTTTCTCATAGAAGATCAGGTTGCCCTTTTGCAGCTGTTCAAAAGCCAGTTTAGCTAATGACTTAATGTACTGAATGCGTTTCTTTGGACCATACTTTGCTTTTGTGTGATCAATCTGAAATCTTAGAAACTCTGTGTACATCTCAGTCAGGGTTCTGGGCAGATCTCCTTCCTCTCTGGTTTCCAGCAGCTCCTCCAGAACTGTAGCAGTGATCCAGCAGAACACTGGGATGTGGCACATGATGTGGAGGCTTCGTGACTTCTTCATGTGGGAGATGATGCTGCTGGTCTGCTCCTCATTTCTGGATCTCTTCCTGAAGTACTCCTCCTTCTGTGGGTCGGTGAACCCTCTGACCTCTGTTGTAGTATTAATGAGGTTTTGAGGGATCTGATTGGCTGCTGCAGGTCGTGTGGTTATCCAGAGGCGAGCTGAGCGCAACAGTTTTCCACTGATCAGTCCCCTCAGCAGGACTTCTATTTTAGTTGGCTTTGTTACGTCCACGGAGGGAATGTTGTTGACATCAAAGTCCAAACGAAGGCGATTCTCGTCCAGTCCATCAAACACAAACAGCAGTTTGAATCTGCTCTTCTTGTAGCTGCTGGTTCCTGATGACTGCAGAGCTGTAAAGATGTAATTCAGAGCCTCCACTGTGACGTCTTTAGTTTCTGGGATACAGTCATGAATGAGCTCTGCCAAACCAAACTCTTTTCCCTGCAGCGAATTCAGGGTACGGAAAGTGAACGGGAAAATAAGATGCACGTCTTGATTGGTTCTTTCTTCGGCCCAGTCCAACACAAACGTGTGCACAAGGAATGTTTTTCCAATCCCTGCAATCCCATTGGTCAGCACTGTTCTGATGGGTATGTCTTTTCCAGAAGGATGCTTGAAAATGTCTCTGGGTTGGATCTGTGTCTCTGTGTCTGATGGCTTCCACACCTTGTCAATCTGTAGGACCTCATGCTGTGTGTTGACGTGCACGTTCCGGCCAGCTGTGATGTATAGCTCTGTGTAGATATTAACCAGAAGCTCCTCATCTGCTGCCCACCCCTCTGTTGTAACCTTAAACGTGTCCTGGAAGTTTGACTGAAGCTTCTGTTGGTAATATCTGATGGGACGTGGTTCTGGTACCGGAACAGTCTCATCTGTGTCAAACATGAAGGGAACAGTGTGAGGTGTGTGTCTACAGAAACCTCTGTTGTTGTTGGAAAAACACAAGCAACTAAGCAACTACAAAGAGGCTGGACTTTTAATTAACCACCTATAACATCTGATGGCAATAAAAAGTTGGGCAATTGTGTCTGTGAGATTTTTATAAACTTCTTCTTAACTGACAGAGCAACTCAGCTAAAGGGCTACCCAGATGGTTAACTATGGAGGCAGTCTGAAGGTAGGTGGGTTACCTCAAGGACAATTTAAACTGTTCTTAGAGTTCCTATTAGGGCAAGACGTTTTAGACAAGGGGTGTCCAACTCAAATATACAGTGGACCAAAATTTGAAACTTGGACAAAGTCTCGGGCCAGCATCGATATTCACTGAAAAAATCTTCCTCCAAATATAACAATGAACCTTTTCATATGGACTCAAATAAGTTTTGCTTAAACATTGAATATGGAACAAGCAAACCGAAATACGATATAATATACAGTTATATAGAACAGGTATAAATTTAAATAATGATAATAATGATATCACGTTGTTCTTGTCTTGTGACTGACCTTCTGGTCCTGAGCTGCTGGCAGGAAACCTCTGCAGCAGATCATTCCTGGAGATCTTCTCTAAAACCACCCTGGTCACCAGCACAGCTCTCTGAAGTCCATAAGTCTCCACCATCACATCCACAGTTTTACACCTGTCTAGTGTCTGTAGTCGGCTCTTTGTGATGGCTGGGAGGCCTTGAACATTGTTGGGTTTCTGCAGGAACCACTGGAATGTAGACAGCTGATCATCATCCAGATCATCCAGGATGTTCAAGAGCACCTCTGACGTCATCGTGTCTCCCTGATAAAGTCAAAGAATATGTCAGCAGTTAATGAACAGTTGTGTTGTTGGTGTGGTGGAGGTTGTTGTGTAGCAGCAGGACTGCAGTTAATCCTACAGGATCACTGACAGCAACACTGAGGGGAACCAGCAGGGGGCGCTCACTGCTGTCTGTTAAATATTACTCATGGAAGTCACTCTGCAGTCACTGGACCACAACACAAAGATGATCCCACATTATTACACTTTGACCAACAGAGGCTCCAAATCAACATGAACTCTGATCCTTCACAGAACAAGTCCAGGATCAGAGTCAGACTGGAGTCCAGGATCAGAGCCTCATATCAGGGTTTTATACTTTTATACTGAGCCTGTTCAGAGTCCAGACCAAACACTGACTGCTACTAAACAGCTCATTACTGCAAGAAATGTCTCTCATGGATCCACATACATTTCATTCTTCAACTTTTCAACAAAACACAAACTTCTGTGAGGATTCTTCTCACAACATTTCTCCTGACAGTAATAAAAGCTGTTCTCTTGGATTTCTTTCTGCTCTATTTGACTATTTATCAGTGTTTTCAGTCTGTTTCTGTCCTTTTAGACGGACTCTTGTGATCAGCTGATTTCTACGCAGCAGCAGCAAACTGATGCTGATTTCCATGAGACTTGATGTCAAATGGAGGCTGAAGCATGAAAACAGCTCTGAGGTCTGGACTACCAAGCAGGATCTGAGCTCATGGAGGGAACTTCAGCTTTAACTCTGGTTTTCAGGACTTTTCAGGATGCTGGTTCACTTCTTAGCAGGTCCATCACCATGGTAACTGATGCTGAACCAGATAACAGATCAACTAAAACACCTCCTACTGACCAATCAGCTCTCTGGAAACATCTCCATCCTTCCTGAAGATGCTGCAGAGCTCAGTGTGCAGATAGTGAGACGGGAAGATCAGAGTTTTTACAGCTGCAAGTGATTTCAGAGACATTTCATAGTTCTGTATGTCTTTGCAGAGGCATCGAATCCTAAAACAGGAAGTGATGAAACACCAAAACCTTTCAGCTGATTGTTGATTGATCAGATTTACAGTCAGTCTACTGATCAGATCAATGATGGCTTTTATTGGCTCTTTGCACCAATGACTGTGTAACATTAGATGTGTGTATAATTATATTCATGTGCTTAATTTAGTTGATTATTTTGGTATTAATTTATGGTGTGTCTTATGTAACCCGTGTGGTTTTCACTCACTGCTTTGTCTTGTGAAATAAAGTGATTCTCAGGACCAGGTCTGTTCTCTGGATCACTTTTATTTTCTGACCATGCAGGTTACGACTCTGTTAGAATAAAAATAATCACACATGAGCTGGTGGCTCTCAGCGGTGAATCTCCTCTCTCTGGCCATATAAAAATATACATGTAAAAAAATAATAAGAAAATAACCAATGTCTCACAAAAGAAACAATTATACAACATATTGATCAAAATAAATCAAGACAAACAAATATTAATGCAAATATAATACTTAGAAAAATAATCTCAAATAAAGTATTTTAGTAGCAAAATAAATAAAAAAGCATCCAGAGACTTATCTGTTTCATCTAACACATTACAGAACAAAATAAGTCACATAAGAACAGCTATTCTCGTACCTGTTTGACGAATATAAATCACATGAGCTGGTGTGCTCGACAGCCACGTTCAGACTGATAAGGGAGGCTAACTGTGAGCGCTAGCCTAGCAGTTAGCTTTACACCCATCCTTGTGATATGGACGCTCAGACAGGTGATCTGTTTCCTGGAACCAGTCAGGACTCCACCTATGAGGAAGCAGCAGGCAGAGTTTCACAATAAGAGCACATTTTACAGGCTGATTCCCACTCATTTCATGTGACGGATTATTTCAACATTCAACCTTTTTCATGTCACTCAACATCCAACACAACTTCTACAAACCCTGTGGTTCATGAAAGCAGAAACTCCCATCAGGCTGTAAATCCCTGACAGTTAACTTTCCCTAGAATGGAATCACTGGGACAGAACCAACATCAGCAGAGATCACACTAATGCACATTTCCCTCAACAGCGCAGAAAGAGACATGTCTGCTCTCAATCTCATTTAATGCTACATTGAAGAAACATCTGAAAATTTCTAGCATTTGGTTTCTTCAAAGTGTATCAGGTGAACTTTATTTCAGTTTAAATCTTTTCCCCTCTGCTGGACAGATCAGGGGTCCGTTTCACGAAGCAGGTTTAGTGAAAACTCTGAGTTTGTTAACCCTGAAATGAGGGAAACTCAGAGTTTTCCGTTTCACAAAGGGAGGTAACTCAAACCAGAGACAGAGGGGTAACTCTAGCCTGTTTCACAAAGAGGGGTAACTTAAACTCTCGGTCAGTTACCATAGTAACAGACTCTCTGACTCTAACCTGGTCGGGACCAGGTTTTTCTCAGTAAACCTCGAGTTTCTCTCAGTCCTCTTTCAGCCACACACGCCATTTCATTTCCTCATTCATTCATTCAGCTGGCGAGTTTTGGCGAAGTCTAGTTCTGCCGTGTGTCAAAATGACGTCCTTTTATTAACGATCCAGTGGATGAAGGAGCAGAATTACTGCGCTGAGAATTAAATATTCGTCGGGAGATTGTTATCAGACCGCGCATAGATGTTTTGGCATTTCCGGACAGTTATCTTTTTGAACGGTACCGTTTCACCTCACAATCCATAACCTACATCCACAACCTACTCCGTCCTTACATTTACAACTTTACCAACCGCAGTCATTCTCTCACATCCCAGCAGATATTGTGTGTTGCACTGCGGTTCTTTGCAAATGGATGTTTTGTATATAATGTCAGAGATGCAGAACACTTCAGTAAGACAACTGTATGCAGGATGGTCAGAAAAGTGTGTCTGGCCCTGAAACGACTTTTACCATCTTTGTGGTTTTCCCTGGAAATAAACCTGTCAGAGCCATCAAGGAGGAGTTCCACAGGATTGCAGGTGAATGATGTAGAGATCTGTTAAATTAATTTAAATCATATTCTGTTAATGACATTGTGCTGCAACCTCAGACTGGGATTAGTAATTTTAATTTCTTTTAGGATTTCTCAGTGTGATTGGCTGCATAGATGGAACACACATCCCCATCACAGCTCCCTCACATAATGAAGCTGATTATGTGAACAGGAAGTCCATTCACAGCATAAATGTGCATGTAGGTTACAGGTAGATTGACTATGGTTTCAAAATGTTAAAGACTGCATCATAGTTCAACATCAGTCATTCTCTGAACTGTCAAGATCATATGTGATGCTGCATACATCATTTCTAATGTGGAGGCCAAGTGGTCTGGGTCTGTTCATGACTGGAGGATTTATCATGAGTCTAACCTGAGCAACAGACTGCAACGTGGTAAACAGCCTAAAGATTTTCACAATATAATTCACTTGTCTCCCTCCTTTAATATACTCTAATGTATCCACTATACATTACAGGAGAGTTTGATGGCCTTCTGCTGGGTGACAGGGGTTACCATGCCAACCCAGGCTGATGACCTCATACCCTGACCCTGAACCAGGCCCCCAACAGAACTTCAACCAGGCTCACTGCAGGATGAGAGCCTGGGTGGAGATGACCATAGACCTGCTGAAAGCCTGTTTCCAGTGTCTACATCACCTCAGGGTGACTCCTGAGAGGCCTGTGATATTATTGTGGCATGTGTTGTTCTTCATAATATTACCACTATTAGAGGAGAGCAACACCCTGCCCTACAAACTGAAGACCCAGATGATGACCTCATCCACCTGCCAGCTGTCCAGGACAGCAGAGCAGTCAGAGACACCATATGCCATAATCACTTTAGAGTTTAAGTCACCATCATCACCACCACAGCAGTGAAATAAAGACATGATACACATTTCATTTGGTCTTCTTTATTTCCTACAAATAAAAGAGCTGGTTTAGTTCATGTTCCAGTAGTTAACATAATTCACCTGTGACCTGCACCCACCTCTAACTTGTGCTCCAGTATTTCAATTTCCAGATCTGCCTTCTTAATCTGGTGGTCCAAGTACTGCATTTCTTTATCTGTTTTTTGTATTTTTCTCAGCAAGTGGATTTTGTATATTTGTTTTACTGGTAACTGGGAATACATAGAGGACATTAAATTATACAGTTGCACATGAATTCCACAGAATGAACCTCTGGTGTTTACTGAACATCCATCTCACTGTGTCAATCTGTGCAGTGGAAGTTGAGGAAGCATCCTGCTGCTGTCCAGCCATGCTCTGTTAAAAAGGATGAGAATGTGCAATACTTCAGTGTAGGCTAAATGCCACACTCTATATTCCACCAGAATGTTCAGAAATGTGAATGGGAAGAGAACTATCAGTAACATACCTCTAGATGCCTTTCTGGATCCCCCTCTGTAAAGGCAACAGACACAGTTTCATCCTCTTCATCCTAGATGAGTGATATGTTTCAGTGGACTTAAACTACCATCTGGCTAAATCTTTGGAGTATTGTCTATGTTACACGGCTGAGAAAGATGGGCCAACTCTTCCTTGGTGCAACACATTTATTTTGCAGGAACTGCAAAAAGATGCAAAATTAACATGACTACAGGAGCTTGGTGCAGTTACGTTACTCAGATCACCGTATTGACTAGACTTCTTCTACATTACATTTACAAGTACTACCGAACAAATACTAGTACTGTAAACACAATATTTCAGAATCACATATGACTGGCACAAGTTGTACAATTTTACATTTTACAAAGATATCTTTATGAACTCAGAAAACCTTTTATTGTCTTTTAACCACTGCCTTTACCATGTTTTAACTGCAGCTTAATCACCTATGAATTACTTTTATGAACTGTATGGATCTTGTTTTTACCATTACTGTAACTTATTAATAACCATTGTACCTGTAACTCATTTCCACATTTAAATCACTTACAGCTTTAGCTAATGTACCACGTGTGACGATACATACTCCTCTGTCTTAGCTCAACTACATCATTTGCACTGGAATAGGTCCACACGAGAACTCTTACTTAGCTTGACACACAGTTCATGCGCTTAAGACCAAAAACCTTCAGAAGTTCGTTTTACATGTCTTTTTACATAAACTCATGCTTGTACATTACTTTTGTGCATTTCTGGACACTTAGGTTGTGACCTTTTCCTTGTACAAATCTCCACTGTCTTTTGGTTTATTACTACAATCATCCATGACCCACGTCCGCCATTTCAGAAACACGTGTTGGCTGACTCGTTTTTAACTCATAAACCTTTTAAAACACGCATTAGCTTATCACACGTTACTCGCTAAGGTACTTAAGGAACACTACCACTGTTTGATATAACTTGTGTTTTGCTACAAACCAGCTTACCTGCAAAAAGATGCAAAATTAACATGACTACAGGAGCTTGGTGCAGTTACGTTACTCAGATCACCGTATTGACTAGACTTCTTCTACGGCGTCAGCTACTGATCCCCAAAACACCAAGCGCCCTCTGCTGGCGTAAAAGAGTATTGCATCTTACCACAAAACACACTGTAACCCTTATAATAGTGGACAATATACAGCAAAACAGTAGTTAATCTTGTAGTTCTCCACCTTAGATAAAAGTAAATGGGGGGGCAACTATTTTAACGCATAACTTAAACACATAGTGCCACATCTACTTACAGTTACAAGGTCTGTTGTGGTGTGAAGGGGCTCCACCAGGCAGATAACACCATCTATATATATATATATATATATATATATATATATATATATATATAAATAAAATAAATATTGTTGGCTGAGTAGAAGTCTGTGTTAGTTTAAATAGGCTTAATTATTTAACAGAACATGATATGGATGCAGACATTTAGGCTATGTGTGGGATAAAACCACTGCACAGTCAAACAGCCACCTAATATTTAGGCTACTTTACAATGTAAAACATGATCAAATGAGGAAGCTCCATGAGATTATGCCGACTTCTTACTTGTTTGAACAATGTTTTTATATTTCATCTTCAGCTGCTGCCACATGCGCTTCACCCCCGCGGGATTGCACCTAAATGAAATAACTTAATAGTCTACTATTCAGTTTTTCCCTGTAATATTATTGTGATTTAAACTTACACATTGACCCGGGCAGCAATGTTCTCCCACACCGTCTCCCTCTCTTTTGCAGCTGCAGGTGCTGCACTTCTTTCTAAAAACGTGTTCAAACTCGCTATATAAGCGCATTAAGATTTCCAATTCAAACGGTGTAGTCCTCCGCTTCCCCGTTGACATGGTGACTCGTCGAATCGGCGCTCCATTGATACTGGCTTTTCAGAGTCGTGGTCCACGCGCTTAACTCCGGGTGAAACTACTCCGAGTTGATTAAACCAACTCAAATCAGCCGTTGTGAAACCGAAAACTCAGAGTTTTCTATCTCAGAGTAGATCAACTCAGAGTTCAGGGTTAAACTCAGAGTTTGTTGAACCTGCTTCGTGAAACGGACCCCAGATCACAGGTTGTGATTGACAGCTAATAAGAACAACTCATGTTTAGAACTGCCTGACAAACACAAATGATATTTACTGATAAAACACATTGATTTCAGCATCAGTTTGATAACTGCTGCTGGTTGGGAACACCCCAACACGTTTTAAGGTTTGGCTTTAGGGAAAGAAGATTGATTTAATGTTTATTGTGCCACAACAACATTGTTTTTGAGTTAAAATATGATGGATGATTCAGTTTTATTTTCAATAGATATATAAAAGATAAAAACCAGCTAAAAGTGCCTTTTACTCAAATTCAGATGGAGAAAAGAAGCTGCGACACGAAGACGGTAAAAGACGGTTAGAGGAACTGAAATGGAGAACAGGAAGGGCCGTGACATCACTGTTGTCAGGGCAACAAAGCAGGAAACCTGTGTTTTATAGATGCTGGAACAACAACATGTGATCTCACATTTTTAGCTTGAAGATCTGTAATGTAAACAAAGTGTGTAATAAACTTGTTTTACTGAACAATAAACAATAATAACAATAAAACTATGAAACTTTAAACTTCATACGTTTAAACATGATAATGTATTGAAGAGCATTTAGGTCTGACACCATCCCACAATGCAGGAAATCTCTTTAATTTGTGTCCAAATTCAAATGAAATGAATGTGACTGATTGAATATTGTGTGTAATAAATACCAATAAATAATCAATGTTCCAGTCTGTGTTCTATCAGCTGCAGTACCAGCAGAGGAAACAGACCAGACATTAAAACACATTTATGCATTTTCTGCATCACCCACCACATACATGTAGGTTCTGTTGTGAAGCACGGAGATATGGGATCCCAGAATCAGTCATTTTTAAGGGCCGACTGTGATCTCATAGTAGGGGGTGTTGAGAAACATGGAGGTATGAGATCCCAGAATCAGCCACAAGGGGGAGACTCTGGCAGAATAACAGCTAAATAAGGGAACATTGTCAATGTCAATGTCAATGTCAACTTTATTTATATAGCACATTTACAACTAAAAAGCCCAAAGTGCTTCACAACAATCAAATACACTAAAAGATGACACATAACTTTAAAATTAGCAAAGTCATAAAAATAGAATAAAAACATAAATTATACTATGCAAATAAAATAACATATTCAGCACATCTGATGATTGAAAAGCCAGGGAGAAAAGGTGCGTCTTAACAAGAGATTTAAAGTGCTCAAGTGACTCAGCAGCTCTGACGTGGAGGTAAACTATTCCACAGAGTGGGACCGACAAAAGAAAAGGCTCGCTGACCTCTGCTTTTCTTAAATTTGGTCCTGGGAACATCCAAGAGTAGCTGGGATGAGGACCTCAGAGTTCTCGCAGGTTTACGAATGGACAGTAGGTTACACAAATAAGAAGGCGCCAGGCCATTTAGACATTTGAAAACCATGAGAGCAATTTTAAAATCAATTCTCTGGCGAACTGGGAGCCAGTGCAACGATGACAAGACTGGAGTGATGTGTTGGTACCGTTTGGTTCCAGTCAGTAAACGGGCAGCAGCGTTTTGGACCATCTGTAGCCTGTGAATTGAGGCTTGGCCCAAACCAACATAAAGAGAATTACAGTAGTCCAAGCGTACTGTAATAAACATGTGCATCACTCTCTCAAAGTCTCTTGGAGGCAAGTATGATTTGACTTTCGCAAGCAGACGTAGCTGAAAAAAACTGTTTTTGACTACGGTATTGATCTGTTTTTCCAGAGTAAAGCCAGAATCTAAGTACACACCAAGATCTTTCACAAATGGTCTACTGAAAGAGGACAAAGGACCAAGTGCACTATCCACACCCTCTAGAAGAGACAAGTCACTAAAAACAACAATTTCAGTTTTTTGTTGATTTAGGCACAGGGAATTTAGAGCCAACCAATCCTTCATTTCTCTCAGACAATTTTGCAGAGATTCAATGGATGTAGAGTTTGGTCTCAATGGGACATATATTTGTAAATCATCTGCAAAACAATGAAATGAAATGTTGTACCTCCTTAAAATAGATCCCAGGGGCAGCAAATAAATAGCAAATAAAATCGGGCCCAAAATGGAACCCTGAGGCACACCACTGCTGAGAGGAGCAGATTTGGACTGGTGGGGACCAATGTGAACAGAAAATGATCTGTTCAATAAATATGAATGGAACCACTCTAGTGCTGGACCCTTAATACCAATAATAGATTCCAGACGGGACAGTAACACTCTATGATCTACTGTGTCGAAGGCTGAGGACATGTCTAAAAGCAATAGAGCAGCAGAGTTTCCACTATCCACTGTTAAAAGAAGGTCATTAAAAACACGCAACAGTGCTGTTTCTGTGCTATGTTTTTGTTTAAAACCGGACTGGAATTTTTCATAGAGATCATTACAAGCCAAGTGGGACTGTAACTGGTCATAAACCACCTTCTCTAAAACTTTTGACAGGAAAGGAAGCTTAGATATTGGCCTGTAGTTTGCTAATTCATTTGGATCCAGGTTATGCTTTTTAAGAAGAGGCTGCACTATGGCATGTTTAAAAACAGATGGGACACACCCAGAGGCCAGTGACATATTGATCAAGGACAAAACAACTGGCCCAACAAAATCAAAAACCTCTTTCAACAATTTTGGGGGTACACAATCAGTAGGGCAAAAGGAGGGTCTCAGACCTTTAACTACCTGTGTCAACTCACTTAGAGTTACAGGCTCAAATGCTTCCAAAAACACAGAACAGGTAGAGCTAACAGCAGAAACAGGATGAGAAGGCAATGACACAGATGACCTTACAGCAGCAACCTTATCAACAAAAAACTTTAGAAATGTTTCAGACAAAGTGGTAGAAGAGGCAGTAATGCCACTAACCCGGGGGTTAATAATGCTGTTCAGCATATTAAAAAGCACATGAGGTTTGTGGCTGTTACATGAAACAATGTTTGACATATAATGCGATTTGGCCGTCTTGACAGCCAGCTGATATGTTGCATAAGAGCGTCTCAGAGCCTGTAAGGAAACAAGTAGACCGTCCTTTTTCCATTGTCTTTCAGCACGCCTACACTGACGCCTGAGGGCGCGCGTGGTCTCGTTTAACCAAGGTTCACTGTCGCGTTTGGGGTTCCTGACGCGCAGAGGAGCAATAGAGTCCAAGATATTTAAACAGATCAATTCAAAACGACTGTATAAGTCCTCAACACACTCCAAAGGGAAGTCTACTAAGCCCGAATTAAGAAAGACGGCTGAGAATTGTGCCGCGGTGGAAGGGCTGATTACGCGCCGAGGTCGCGCGTGAGCGCGAGACTGGAGCGGGCATGGAAGCGTAACCGTGAACAACACGGGGAAGTGGTCGGAAACGGTGGTTTCTGATATTTCATTTATGCACATATCCAAGCCATGGGACAGGATTAAGTCAAGTATATGGCCCTCCCGATGTGTCCGGTCGTGTACCCATTGAGTGAGATTAAAAGAGTCGACAATGTCTAAAATCTCATTCACCAAAGGCTTGGATTTGCAGCATACATGCATGTTAAGATCCCCAAGAATCAGGAAACCGTCGTAGTTCAGGGCGATCCACGTCACAAGTTCTGGGAGCTCTTCTATAAAGGCTCTAGGATATACAGGCGGGCGGTATATTAATGCACACAGTACTGGGACATCAGACTGTAGTTCAAATAACTGTAGCTCAAAGCTGGAAAACACGCCCTGTGTTAGCTGGCGACATTGAAAACTCTCCCGAAAAACTGTAGCTAAACCTCCACCTCTCGAGCCTCGAGGAGAGCTAAAGAAGGTATATCCAGGAGGTAATAGTTCAGAAAAGGCCACAAACTCACCATCCTGAAGCCACGTCTCAGTTACAAAGAAAAGGTCCAAGTGCCTTGATGAGATAAAGTCATTCAACACAAACGTCTTCTTGTTGAGAGAGCACACGTTGTATAGAGCCATACGAAGACAAACATCCTGGCGATCTGTAGCTTGGGCACGTTTTAGCGTGCGGAGATTCCCAGGATTAACACCACGTCCACGGTTCCAACGCCGTCTGGAGGTGGTCAACAGGAGGAACAGCTGATCCGCCGCTGGAGAGCCTCCGGGAGGGACCGGGATGACACAGCGCGCGGTGTGCCCTGGGGGCCAGAGCAGGGAGAGTATTCGAGGCGAGCAAGATCCAGAAACTTGTCCTCGGGGCAAACGCAGGTAAGCCCTGGCTCGCACAAGTGTCCCAGAGCGTTTCCCTCTTCTCCTGGGACGCTTCCTCCTGGGAGTCACACAAGGTGTCCTCAGCAAAGACGCCGGAATGGACAGGAGAGGCGGTGGAGGGGGGCTAGAATGTTGTCGGTTGTCCCCACGGTTTAGAAAAAGTTCATGAGACGCTTTGATGTTTAAAAGTGTCTGGCGATCATACATAAGAAGCGCTGATACATCATAAATATAAAAGCTAAACAGAAAAAGTAGCATAAAAGAAGCAGACAGACGCATCGCCATGCACAGTGCTGGCGCCATCTTGTTTGCTCCTGATGGTCTATAACATTGTGATATTATAACCTGTGATTTATAACTGATTCATGCTATAACCTAATAAATGTGTTAAAGCTAACACAAATACCTATTTTTATAATCTTTGTTTAAGAAGTAACTAAGTCAGAACAGCAACTCTGTGAAAAGTGATGTTTTGGTTACCAGGGAAACTGATGTTTTTGATAGATATGACAAATATGAGGAACTAATGCTTTATTAAATGGAAATGCTTTTAAGAGTTTTGATTACTCTGAAACTGAGATGTTTTAGAAGGAGTTTTGATTACTGTTAAACTAAGGTTTTTAACTTAGTAATGAAGTGAGAAGTCAAGACCTAAGGTGAACTGGGGTCAAGTGTTCACAGTAAAGGTTGTTAAGCTCGAAACAGACGTCAAGGATTTTTGTGAGTCTGACATCTGTTTCCTAACCGGAGGCCTGCTCTGAGCTGCAGATGGAACAAATACATTAATAGAGAGGTGAGACTGAGTGGAAGGGTCCAAACAGTTAGTTTCAGTTCCTCAAACATGGAGGGGTCTTAGGATGAGTTGGGGGGGAGCTGGTGGAACAGTCCAGAATAGATGGTTTTAGTTCCTCCAGAGCACGCAGAGGCCACGAGGTCAGTGGATGGAAGCAGTGCACGAGTAAGGAGGGGGATGAATGCTGTCATCATGTATGTTAATTAAGTGTGCAGTTCTTGCATATGCAAAAGGTTCAGTTGTTGTACAAATTGCACTGGATCGAGACACGAGTTGGGAGTCGTTGCGAGGTGGTCACTCGTTGCAAGCCAGGGTAGAAATGCTCTGAGCAAAGGGGATTTTACCACGTAACTCGGACGGGGATTCAACATGATCTGCAAAGGAATAACTGTTCTATTGGAATTATGGACTGAAGGAGTGCTCTTTCTGCACTGTTTGAGGATTATGAAAGACTGTGATCTAAAAATAACGCTGACTGAAGGAACATTACTGAACTCTACTATTTCCAAAGGATTAACACCAGAATGGATTAACAAAGTTTGTACTGGCCCAAAGAACAAAAATGGATACAAGCAGATCTAAATCTGGACTGAACCCCCTCCACCTCCTCCCTGGAGCAGAGCCCCAGCGGGGCATCGGTCTTCAGGTGAGCAGCAGGTGTGGCCACACCGTCTGCTCTCCCCCTCCAAATTACATAGTTTGGGTGATTATTACTTCTCTTATATGAAAGCATAGTTCCACTTATGAGTCATGTTAAGCAATTGGAAGAATATTAATGTTTGATTGAGTGTTGTGATTTAGGAGCTTATGCTACGCCCTTGCTGAAATTATAATAAAACATTTATCCTGCAATTAAAGTTAACAGATTGGAAATTCTATTTATTTTTATCATGATGATGAATTAACCACATATATCTTCTCAGTTTGTAAAAAGTCAGGTTATTGTGTGCATTACATCTAAAACTGGTTCTGTCAGATTACCTAGTCGTTGGGGCCGGGGGTGGCCTTTTTTAAACTTATCCTTGGGGTTATCCATTCCTAAACCTCTAAATTTAAACCTAGCAACTTACCAAGTGCAGAATCCGATGAGAGAAAAGCTGCCGTTAACAGACGTGACTGGTAATTAATTTGACCATTCGAAAGTGGCTACTCAGTTGAGTTAGTTATCAGAGGAAGCAGGATAGGCGTCTGGATGGAGGCAGTTAGAAGCTAGGCGAATTTTCTCGCTTACCAGCTTAAAAACGTTCCTCAGATCTCATCTGGGTTGTACCATATGGGCTACGGGAACCGGACCCGTTAGATGGAGAGCTGGTCCAGTAATCCTCTGATAGTTAATTAATTTATTTGATTGATTTAGGAGGTTACTGGCCTTAGGATTCGACAGTTCCCATACAGTGTGTGATACTGGAACTACACGACTTCATCCAGTGGTTTTAGTCACATGAAGCTCAACATGTTTACAGAAACAACTTTTTCCTCAGCTGAGAATCTGGATGGCTCAGAAATACTGGCTAGGAAACGATTTGGTTAAAGGGACACGCTTCTTCCAGCCCATTTCCATCTAAACCAGTGGTCCCCAAACTACGGCCCGCGGGCCGGATACGGCCCGCCTCCATATTTGGCCCGGCCCCCTGAACAATACCAGAGGTGCATTGCGATTTTTTTTTTAATACATGCATAGAACGTGACATTCTATTCCACCCTTCTGCAGTCTGTGCCCCATACTGAAACCCCCCTCAGAAAAAAAATCCTAGACTCGCCCCTGTCAAATAAAACGGAATAATGGCGAAAAGGTTACGTAAGAGAAAAACTGATTCAGAATGCAGGGTATTTAACCTGCAGTGGACAAACGATTATTTTTTGTTAAATGCAAAGAAAAGGCTGTTTGTCTCATCTGTCAAGAGGCGGTGGGTGTTCAAAGAATACAGTCTGTGCCGACACTATGAATCCCGTCACAAAGACAAGTATGAAAGCTTGCAAGGTCAAATGCGAGCAGACAAACTCTCAAAGCTAAAAAGTGGACTGTTAGCTCAGCAGAATACATTTGTACGCCAAGCTCAGCTGAACCAGTCATCCGTTCGGACCAGCTTCCTGGTTGCTCAACTGATAGCAAGCAGCGGTAAACCTTTCACTGATGGAGAATTTGTCAAGAAATGTTTGTATGCTGTTGTGGAGGAGGTGTGTCCCGAGAAGAAAGATGTCTTTAATGCCGTGAGTCTGTCGGCGAGTACAATCACCAGATGCATTGAAGAAATCGGGGGTAATGTATTTGCCCAGCTGCAGCAGAAGACCAAAGAATTGGACTTTTTTTCATTAGCACTGGATGAGAGCACAGACGTGCAGGAAACAGTGCAGCTGCTCATTTTTATTCCTGGAGTTTACGCAAACTTTGAAATGTGCGAGAAGCTGGCAGCCCTCCAGCTGAGGGTTATTTGGTTATTATTTATTTCATAAATAGTGTTATTTATTTCCTGACTTTTTTCTGTGAAGATCCCAGAGAGGGTTATTTGGTTATTATTTATTTCATAAATAGTGTTATTTATTTCATTAATAGTGTTATTTATTTCATTAATAGTGTTATTTATTTCCTGACCCCTGTGATCGTCACATTTTTTCTTTTACAAACTGACCCCCCATCAGAGAATGGAAAAGTTATGTGGCCCTCACAGGAAAAAGTTTGGGGACTCCTGTTTTAGATGAATTTCTAGTCATTTTATTCAGATTTGTAGTCATTTTTGACAATTTTAACTCTTTTTGGATGAATTTTAAGTAAATTTGAACAGTTTGAGTCATTGTTGCACAAGTTTTAAGTAATTTTGGAAAAATTATAGCAACCGTTGGACATAGTGTAACTAGTTTTAACTAATTTTGGGCTATTTTGACAAATTTTGAATAATTTTGAGTAATTTTGGATGAATTTCAAACTAATTCCAGATCTCATTCAGACAGTTTAAAGTCATTTTGGACAAATTCTGGGACATTTTAGATGAATTTCTATTCATTTTAATCATATTTCTCTTCTTATCTTGTCCAATTTAACTCTTTTTGGATGAATTTTAAGTAAATGTGAACAGTTTGAGTCATTTTTGCACAAGTTTTAAGTACTTTTGGACAAACTTCAAGAATTTGTTGACATATTTTAGCTAGTTTTAACTAATTTTGAGCTATTGTAAACAAATCTTGAATAATTTTGAGTAATTTTAGGCAATTTCTGACTCATTCCAGATCACGTTCAAACAATTCAAAGTATTTGTGGACAAATACCCACAAACATGGACAAATTTAAGTCATTTTGGACAAACTTTGAGATATTTTAGATGAATTTCTAGTCATTTTATTCAGATTTGTAGTCATTTTTGACCTATTTACCTCTTGTTGGATGAATCTTAAGTACATTTGAACAGTTTGAATCATTTTTGCAGAAGTTTTACGTAATTTTGGAAAAACTTTAAGAATTGTTGGACATATTTTAACTAGTTTTAACTAATTTTGAGCTATTTTTACAAATCTTGAATAATTTTGAGTAATTTTGGATGAATTTCAAACTAATTCCGGATCACGTTCAGGCAGTTTAAAGTCATTTTGGACAAATTTTGAGTCATTTTGGAACTTTTTAAACTCACTTTGGAGTAGTTTTGAGTTATTTTGGACAAGCTTTCGACTCATCTGAGCACAGAATCTTCTAGTGGATCACTGGAACCAAAATGACCCAAAACTCAACATTTCTTCTGTATTTTTATGGAACCAAATCAGTTTTCAGTTTTTAATGTCTTTTTTAGGATGTGTTTAATATTCTGGCTGTGACTGAACTAAAAGAAATTACACTTGAAGACCTCAGAGGGATTCTTAATGCAGTATTTCACAAATGCATGGGGAGTCCCAAAACTTTTCTCCACCTCTGTTTGGTCCACACAATGTTCTTGTTCTACGTGTTGTTGAAAAATCAAATGTTCAAAGCATTTCCATCCTAAAACTGTTGCACTGAAGTTCTGCTAATAAGAACAACTCATGTTTAGAACTGCCTGACAAATACAAATGATATTTACTGATAAAACACATTGATTTCAGCATCAGTTTGATAACTGCTGCTGGTTGGAAACACCCCAACATGACTGAAGATTTGGTTTTAAGGGGAAAAAAAAGATTCATTTCACATTTTAATTGTGTCACAACAATGTTGTTTTTGAGTTAAAATACGACAAATGATTCAGTTTTATGTTCAATAGATATATAAAAGATAAAAAACAGTTTAAAGTGTCTTTTACTCACATTCAGACGGAGAAAAGAAGCTGCAACACGAAGACGGTTAAAGCAGAACTAACTTGAGGAACAGGTAGGACCATGACATCACTGTTGTCAGGGCAACGAAGCAGGAAACAGATTTCTACCCGATCAATCCGTTTGTGGTGAGTTAAAACGTGACATAGTGAAAATGTGTGTTTGGAAACATTTTCCATTTCTTTCTAATTCTATAAATATGAAGCTTTTAGGACAAAATCCAGAAGGAAGAATAAAGAAGAATCAATCCCAGAACTGATGAGTCCATTTCAACACTAAATGTCCTGAGAAGCTGTTTTCCAGGAACTACAGTCAGAGAGGGAATCTACACTCTACATGTCACCTGAGGAATCCAAACCTTCTCTGGCTTCATCTTCTTCTTTGTCTGCTGCTGTGGACTTTAATCCACTCCTCATTTCAATGTGGAAGCTCAATAGTTTAGTGTTCTGCTCTCCTTTAGTCTCTTCTTGGATTTTATCACACTTTCTGATTTTTTCTGGGTCTTTGCTTTAAACCACTTCCTGTCATTTTTCCACATTCATGAAAATGTCCTTTAGATGAGATGAATCCAATGAAACTTTGAAGAGTTTCACACATTCTTTCCCATTTCATTCCTTCATTCATATTTTTGACTCTCATAATTACACACAGTTTGGTAAATGTAACACTTTTAGCCTCTAGACCCACAACATCACTTTGTAAATTTTGTTTTAAGGATCATTTAATGTCTTTACAACTGAGAACCTGCACAGTAAAATTTCCAGAGTACAGATAACAGTCAAAGAATTCATTTCAACACTAAGTCAGTGAACATGTGGTTCCAGCCCACACAGTGTTAAAGTTACACTGAAGATAATGTTCAATTTTCAGAGTTAATTTAACTCTCAGAGCATTTAGTGAAAAACTTGATGAACACTCCCCTACACTGAGTAGTGTTCATCAAGTTTTACTCTGAGAGAAATTACACTCGTACTGTTATTTACACTGAACACTCAGGGGTTTTTAGTGTTATTTAGAATTAATTCCTCAGAGTGTAAAACCTGCTGAACACTGAGACCCCAAACTAGAAAAATGACACAAATTAAGACACAAAATGAAAAAAATGAGACAAAACACAAAATGACAAAAATGGGACAAATTAAGACACAAAACAACAAAAATTAGAAAAATTAAGACACAAGATGATAAAAATGAGACAAATTGAGGCCAAAACTACAGGAAGAAAAGATGGAAAGTGGCAGATATTGAAAGAATTAGGACATAAAATGGCAAAGGAGACATAGAATGGTAAAAAATGAGACAAATTAAGACACAAAATGACAAAAATGGAACAAATTCAGACACAAAATAACAACAATGAGAAAAATTAAGACACAAAATGAAAAAGAGACAAATTAAGACACAAAATGGTAAAAAAAATGAGACAAATTAAGTCACAAAATGACATAAATTAGACAAATTAAAACACAAAACAAAAATTAGACAAATTAAGACACAAAATGACAAAAATTAGACAAATTAAGACACAAAATGTTAAAAATCTGACAAATTGAGCTCAAAATGACAGAAAAAAGAAAGAAATTGAAAGAATTAGGACATAAAAGACACAAAGGAGACATAGAAGGGTAAAAAATTAGACAAATTACGACACAAAATGACAAAAAAGAGACAAATTAAGAAACAAAATGACGAGACAAAATAAGCAACAAAATGAAAAATATTGAGATACATAAAGACACAAAATGGTAAAAATTAGAAAAATTAAGACACAAAACGGTAAAATTAAGATGAATTAAGACACAAAATGAGAAAAAAATTACATAAATAAAGACACAAAATGATAAAAATGAGACAAATTATGACTAAAAATGACAAAATTAGACAACCACAGGAAAGACTTAAAATAACAGAAATTGAAAGAATTAAGACATAAATCAACACAGAGGAGACATAGAATGTTAAAAAAAGAGACAAATTAAGACACAAAATGACAAAAATGAGAAAAATTAAGACACAAAAGGCTAAAAATGAGACAAATTGAGGTCAAAACGACAGAAAAAAATGAAAGAAATTGAAAGAAATGGGACATAAAACACACAAAGGAGGCATTGAATGGTCAGAAAATGAGACAAATTAAGACACAAAATGGCCAAAATTAGAAAAATTAAGACACAAAATGA
Organism: Amphiprion ocellaris; assembly: GCF_022539595.1. Lineage (NCBI taxonomy): Eukaryota > Metazoa > Chordata > Actinopteri > Pomacentridae > Amphiprion > Amphiprion ocellaris. The sequence continues at coordinate 17,142,937 of NC_072789.1, read as the reverse complement.
CAAAAATGAGACAAATTAAGACACACAATGGTACAAATGAGACAAATAAGACACAAAATAACAAAAATGAGACAAACTGAGACACAAAATGGTAAAAATGAGACAAATTAAGACACAAAAAGACAAAAATAAGACAAATTAAGACACAAAAAGACAAAAGTGAGACAAATTAAGACACAAAAAGACAAAAGTGAGACAAATTAAGACACAAAATGACAAAAATGAGACAAATTAAGACACAAAATGACAAAAATGGGACAAATCAAGACACAAAATGGTAAAAAAAAAAAAAAATCAAACAAACATTGATTTCAGCACTATTTGCATCAGTTTGATAACTCCTGCTGGTTGGGAACACCCCAACATGTCTGAAGATTTGGTTTCAGGGAATAAAGATTTATTTATTGTTTTAATTGTGCCACAACAACGTTGTTTTTGAGTTAAACTACGACGAATGATTCAATAGTTTGATGTTCTATACAAATATAAAAGATAAAAACCAGTTTAAAGTGTCTTTTACTCACATTCAGATGGAGAAAAGAAGCAGCGACACGAAGACGGTAAAAGACGGAACTCACCTGAGGAACAGGTAGGGCCGTGATGTCACTGTTGTCAGGGCAACGAAGCAGGAAACAGATTTGTATCTGATCTGACAACAGGACTTCACAGAGGGAACTAGCTGCCAAACCTAACAGGAGACGCTACTCCAATCCAAAGAGACGTCACCAAACCCCAGACAACGGACACAACTACAAGACAAACAGCTGAACTACTGGAAACACAAACCAGGGACTAAACACACCTCTCACAAGCACAATCAACATCATGCACACACCTGACATTTCCTCTCACTCAGTGATTGGCTGAAGGATCCAAAAGCAGAAACCCTGCCAGCTAAAGCAGATCAAGCAGTTTTCTAACAAGCGCTCCGTCTGGAACATGAAGCAGAGCAAGAAAACAACACAAAACACATGACACACAACATCAGCTCCAGCTGGATCAGTGCTCTGCTCTGATTTTGGGGGAGTTTAATGACTGGAATGATCCATGAACCAGATCCGGGGCTCTTCAGAAAACACTGGGGGCTACAGCTTGGGATGTCCGGCTCTAATGACGCCACTGAGTCCAAACAACAAACTGAGTCTCACTAAACAGCACATTTCAGTCACCAGTTTGGTGTTGAGGATAAAACAGGATCACATGAAATGTCCAGTCCTCAGTCTGATGAGATGTCTGTGTCCTCTGGAAGAAAACTTCTCTCTGTCTGCACACTTGCTTTTAAAGACACTGAGCCTCATGTTTGTGTTTGTTGGTGATGAAGGAGGAACCTCAGAGACTGCAATCAATCAAAGTTCTACTTACTCAGCTTCTTCCCACCAGTACAGATCTCTGCTGTCTGGGTTTGAGCAGAAACATAGAAAATCCTGGGCTGCTTCTCCGTCACTGGTCCTCTGTGTCTGCAGGCTGCCGTCACTCTGAAACACCTCAAACACATCAGAAAGATCCTTTATTGGACCTGATTAGCACAAATCATTCACCTGCAGCTCCTTCTAGCTTCCACTCCCTTAGAAAGAACTAAAAACTGATGAATCTACTGACCTGTCAATGTTTTCTCTATTTGGAATATTGACATTAATGCTGCCAGAATAAAATATTGGCTCTGATACATCTGATAAACTGGACATAGTTCACTTTTTAGACACACACACACACACACACACACACACACACACACACACACACACACACACACACACACACACACACACACACACACACACACACACACGTCCTCTTCAGTTTAATTCATGTCCTCGCTATAATTAATTCCCACCAACACAGAGCTGTCTATGGCTTCCTGACAGAGATGAGCTAACAAGCTAACAAGCTAACAGTTGGTTTAGCAGCAGCCTCCATTAGCTAAATGGGGCAGTTTGTGGTCTTTAACGACGACTTAAAACATCGTTTGTTTCTCACACTTTGGCAGGTTAACGATAACTGAGCTGTACAGCTGAAGACATCTGAACTACATCAGTTTAGGGACGTTTCTCCTCAAACTTCACACACATCACAGATGTTAGCCGCTAACGGACAACTTTTTAGTGCCATGAAGGAGCGAACACGGAGCTGTGGAGCCACATTTCTGCTGCTGGAACTAAACTAACAGCTAGAAAACCCTTTAAAGCAGAGGTAGCCGCTACACATGTTCTAAGAATAACACTAGTCACCATGATATTCCTTCTAAAATATATATAGTCGCTGTTCTTTTTGAATAAAAAATACTAACAGTAATGCAGATTTTAAATGAAAACATTTAAAATAATTTTTTAAAAACAAAAATGTCTTTGGTGTAAATGAGCTTTGACCTTGTCTTATTTTAATGATAACTGGGAGGAAGAGTTCCTTTTTAAGACAGTGACAGATAAATGCGTGTCTCATTTGTGAGGCGACTATTGCGACGGCAAAGCGGCTCAATGAGGAGAGTCTCTACTGGACCCGTCACAAAGCTTCCATGCTAACTACCCACCTGGTAGTGCACTACGGACAGAAAAAGCCTGGGACTTAAAGGCAGATTTGGGCAAACAACCCCCTATTTTCATGAGACCAGCAATAAAATCACAAAAAGCAACTGAGGCTTCGTTTAGAGCTGCAGATTTTTTGATAAAGAACAAAGTCTTTTCGGACGGGAAGGTCTTGAAAGAAGCAATGATGATAGTTGCAAACACTGTGTTCAAAGATGATAAGAATGGTCCAGATGCCATCTCCACTCCCTCCCATGTCCAACTGGGGACAAGTACGATGGTTAGAAGAATGTCTGCTGTATGTGAAAACCTGACAGAGCAGCTGGACGGGGATCTGGCTAAGTGCAGGTGGTTTAGCATTCAGTGCTACGAGTCCGTGGACAGCAGCAGTACAGCTCAGCTGTTGATGTTCATCTGAATGGTGTTTGATGATTTCTCTACTAAAGAAGAACTCCTGACACTTTAGCCCCTGCAGACAACAACAAGGGGAACTGACATCTACAGCGCGGTGAAAAGTTTCTTCATGAATAAAACGTAGCATTAGAAAAACTTGTTTCAGTGACGACGGACGGGGCTCCTCCATGACGGGTCGCCATGCAGGCTTCATTGTACGATGCAGAGGTGATCCAGACTTCCCAACATTCCTACATTACCACTGCAGCATTCACCAGCAGATCATGTGATGATTCCTGTGGTGAAGATCATAAATGTCTCCAAAGCCAAACAACCAGGACATTGAAGGTGCTGCTAGAGGAGCTGTCAGCTGAACATGGTGACCTGTTACTACTCACAGAAACGCCATGGATCAGCAGGGGACCAGTTTTACAGCATTTTTTGTCACTGTTGGCCTAAATCAAAGAGTTGATGCAGTCCAAAGGGAAGACATCTCGCTGCTTGAGGACACTGAGTGGATTCTTGACCTTGCATTTTTAATGGACATCACTGGGAAACTGAACCATCTGAACTGTGAGCTACAAGGTAAAGGTAAGACTGTCACTGACATGATGATTCTGTAAACACATTTACAGCTAAGATGAACATGTTCTCTGTGCATTTACAGAGGAAAGAAGTGCTGCACTTTCCCTCCGTACAGTCATCGTTGAATGACAATAATTCTGCATCTGGGGCTTTTGACACAGCAGTGGAAAAGTCCTTCCAAGTCACAAACAGACTGAGACAAGAGTTAGAGAACAGGTTTTGTGACTTTGATCAACTTGAGCCATGTGTGGAATTCCTTTCAAATCGTTTCATGCAAGTAGACATGACATGCATTGCTGAGCAACTAAGTCAGGGATGTCAAACGTGCGGCCCGTGGACCAAAACTGGCCCTCCAGAGGGTCCAATCAGAGAAGACATTAACTGCAGATTGAAAATTAGTAAAAGTATAAATTTAAAATGATTTCTAGACCATGACAAGTTGTTTTGATCATAAAGTGTAATACTAGATTGGTTCTTTTGTCGTTTTGTGTCTCATTTTTGGAATATTTTTATTGTTTTAGTTGGTTTTTTTGGTCTGATTCTTGTTGTTCATTTCATGTTTTTGTTGTTTTGGTTCTCGCTTTTGTCATTTTTTGTCTCATTTTTGTCATTTGTCCATTTTTTGTCTCATTTTTGTCTTTGTCCATTTTTTCTCTCTTTGTTTCATTTCATGTCGTTTATTTCATTTTTTTGTCATTTTGTGTCTAATTTTCATAATATTGCGTCTCATTTTTGTCATATTTTGTCTTGTTTTTGTCTCTTTTTGTCTGACTTTTGTAATTTTGATCATAAAGTAAAATACTAGTTTGCACATGGTTCTTTTATCGTTTTGTGTCTCATTTTTAGAATGTTTTTCTTATTTTTATTGTTTTTTTGGTCTGATTTTTGTTGTTCATTTCATGTTTTTGTTATTTTGGTTCTCGATTTCGTCATTTTTTGTCTCATTTTTTTCGTTAGTCCATTTTTTGTTGCTTTGTAAAATTTTTGTCTAATTTTTTGTCTCTTCTTTCGTTTCATGTCGTTTATTTCATTTTTGTTGTTTTGTGTCTCATTTCCATCATATTGCGTCTCATTTTTGTAATATTGTCTTGTTTTGTTGTTTTTTGTCTGACTTTTGTCTCATGTTTTTGTCGTTTTGTTTCCTTTTTGTCTTGCTTGTATATTTTATCTTATTTTTGTCATTTTGTGTTCTGCTTTATTTGTTGTTTTGTTTAACTTTTTTGTCATTTGTCTGCTTTTTGTGTCATTTTGTTTCTCACTTGTCATTTTTTGTTTTGTTTTTGTCATTTGTCCATTTTTGTCACTTTAAAGTTTTTTTGTCTAATTTTTTGTATCTTTTTTGTCTTGTTCATGTCATTTGTCTCATTTTTTGTCATATTGCGTCTCATTTTTGTCATATTTTGTCTTGTTTTTGTCTCTTTTTGTCTGACTTTTGTAGTTTTGATCATAAAGGAAAATCCTCTATGGTTCAGTTCCAGGTGACTAAATGTTGTGTTCCTTTGTCGACACTCTGTGATCTGGAAGTTATAATGTGGAAATGATAAACTGAGGCTGAATGTTGCTGAAAGTGAACTTATTTTTGAATGTGTCCCCTGAACTAAAGTGAGTTTGACAGCCTTGATCTAAGTGCTGTATTCAGCCTGGATGCTGGACAGGTGGAGATGGAAGTCCTAACGTTGGAAATGACCTCCACCTCAAAACCCATCAGTCTGCACCAAACTTCTGGTGCGCTGTGGAAACACAAAAGTACAGTGGTGTTTGCACAGCAGCCTTTTTGGTTCAACTTATCTCTCATATGAACTTCATGAAGAACAAACACAGAACAGGCCTCACTGATGCACATCTAAAGACTCTGTCAGAGCTGCAGTGTCAGATTCTACAGCAGATTACAGTCCTTTGATGAACACAATGCAACACCAGGCTTCCCACTGACACACATTTACAGACACACAAAGAGATGACAAATGCTGTCATTCAAAACACTGAGTCATTACACAAAAACGTGAAAAATAATTTGTTGGAAACATGTAGTGATTTGTTATGATCTGATAAAAATGCTACAGATTTGGTGATTAGTATGAATTTAATAGGATTCATTTCAAAATGTGAAAGACTTGATTTTTTTCTGACATAACTGATAATTTGTACAAACATGGAACAGAGTTCATGAATTGTTCAGAAATGTTGCAAAGGTAGTGGTTTGTACAAATGAAGCATGATTTTAAGATAAACATTTAATGATTTCTTAAAAATGTTAGAAGTGATAATTTACACAAAAATCTAACTGGTGTGATTTTGAACAAAATGCTGCAAATATGCTGATTCATACAAAACTGCCAAGAAAGATATTTACAAAAACATTCAGAGATGAGATTCCTCTGATTTTCAAATGTCAGAACAGATTAACAGAAATAAATAATGTTGCATAGTTCTATATATCTGTTTCCTACCATCATTGTTATGGAAATCATTGTTAATCATTATTGTAAGGAATAATTAACAGAAATGTGATCAGTCTCTTTACATATTATTATTATTATTATTATTATTAAAAGGTGATGATGCAAGTTTGCTATTGAGGAGGTTTATATCAAACTAGTTGTCCTTCGTACAACTCAGTAACCTTAAAGTTTCTCTCAGGTTCAAAAAGGTTGGTGACTCCTGCTTTAAAGTGTCTTTTACTCTCCTTCACACAGAGAAAACAAGCTGCGACACCAAGACTCACCAGGTAAAACTCAACTAACCTGAGGAACAGGTGGGGCTGTGACATCACTGTTGTCAGGGCAACGAAGCAGGAAACTGATTTCTACCTGATGGATCAGTTTGTAGTGAGTTAAAACGTAACACTTTGAGCCTCTAGACCCACAACATCACTTTGTAAATTTTGTTTTAAGGATCATTTAATGTCTTTACTACTGAGAACCTGCATAGTAAAATTTCCAGAGTACAGATAACAGTCAAAGAGTTCATTTCAACACTAAGTCAGTGAACATGTGGTTCCAGCCCACACAGTGTTAAAGTTACACTGAAGATAGTGTTGAATTTTCAGAGTTAATTTAACTGTAAGGGCTAATATTGTATTTAGTGTAAAACTTGATGAACACAACCCTACACTGAGTAGTGTTCATCAACTTTTACTCTATGGAAGAAATTACACTCTTAGTGTTATTTATACTCAACACTCAGGGGTTTTAGTGTTAATTAGAATAAACTCCTCAAAGAGTGTAAAACCTGCTGAACACTGAGACCCCAAACTAGAAAAATGACACAAATGAAGATGCAAAATGACAAAAATGGCACAAATTGTGATCCAAAATTCCAAAAATTAGACAAACTAAGACACAAAACAACATAAACGGGACAACATACACAAAACTACAAAAATGAGACAAATAACATAAATGACACAAAGGCAACACAAAATGGTAAAAAAATTAGACAAATTAAGATACAAAATGACAAAAATGAGAAAATTAAGAAACAAAATGACAAAAATGAGACAAATGAAGACACAAAATGGTAAAAATGAGACAAATTGAGGCCAAAGCTACAGAAAAAAGAGAAATTGAAATCATTAGGACATAAAACGACACACAGGAGACACTGAATGGTACAAAAAAATTTGAAAAATTAAGACACAAAATGACAAAAATGAGACAAAATAAGACATAAAATGGTAAAAATGAGACAAATTAAGACACAAAATGGTAAAAAAAACAAAAAAACCCAAAACAACACACACACACATTGATTTCAGCACTATTTGCATCAGTTTGATAACTCCTGATGGCTGGAAACACCCCAACATAGTTTTAGGAAAAAAGACTTATTTAATGTTTTAATTGTTCCACAATGACGTTGTTTCTGAGTTAAAACATGACGAATGATTCAATCAGTTTTATGTTCTATAGATATATAAAAGATAAAAACCAGTTTAAAGTGTCTTTTACTCACATTCAGACGGAGAAAAGAAGCTGCGACATGAAGACGGTAAAAGCAGAACTAACCTGAGGAACAGGTAGAACGGTGACATCACTGTTGTCAGGGCAACGAAGCAGGAAACAGATTTCTACCTGATCTGACAACATCACTTCACAGAGGGAACTAGCTGCCAAACCTAACACACAAAAACAGGTTTAAGTTGTTGGTTCAGTCTCTGTTCCAGGTTCAGGCTCCACCTTTATGTCTCTGTCCTGCTCTGAAGAAAGATCTGGAGAGGAGTGTTGTTATTCTGCAGCTAATCCTCCATTTGCTTCCTGTAGCTGGCCTTGCACTACCACACATATGTATAAAATGACCAAAATATTCAATAAAACTACCACACATATGTATAAAATGACCAAAATATTCAATAAAACTACCACACATATGTATAAAATGACCAAAATATTCAATAAAACTAACACAAATATGTATAAAATGACCAAAATATTCAATAAAACTACCACACATATGTATAAAATGATGAAAATATGGGATAAAACTACCACACATATGTATAAAATGACCAAAATATTCAATAAAACTAACACACATATGTATAAAATGACCAAAATATTCAATAAAACTAACACAAATATGTAAAAATTGACCAAAATATTCAATAAAACTAACACAAATATGTATAAAATGACCAAAATATGAGATAAAACTAACACAAATATGTATAAATTGACCAAAATATTCAATAAAACTACCACAAATATGTATAAATTGACCAAAATATTCAATAAAACTAACACAAATATGTATAAAATGACCAAAATATGAGATAAAACTAACACAAATATGTATAAATTGACCAAAATATTCAATAAAACTACCACAAATATGTACAAAATGAGTAAAATATGAGATAAAACTGTCACACATATGTATAAAATGACCAAAATATTCAATAAAACTACCACAAATATGTATAAATTGACCAAAATATTCAATAAAACTACCACAAATATGTATAAAATGAGTAAAATATGAGATAAAACTGTCACAACTATGTATAAAATGAGCAAAATATGAGATAAAACTACCACACATATGTATAAAATGACCAAAATATTCAATAAAACTACCACAAATATGTATAAAATGACCAAAATATTCAATAAAACTACCACACATATGTATAAAATGACCAAAATATTCAATAAAACTCCCACAAATATGTATAAAATGACCAAAATATTCAATATAACTATCACAAATATGTATAAAATGACCAAAATATTCAATAAAACCACCACAAATATATATAAAATGACCAAAATATTCAATAAAACTACCACAAATATGTATAAAATGACCAAAATATGAGATAAAACTCCCACAAATATTTAAAAAATGACCAAAATATTAAAAAAACTAAAACAAATATGTATGAAATGAGTAAAATATGAGATAAAGCTACCACATAATGAGGACATTCAGTCTGATGAGGGTCAGATTATTGATTGGTTCATAATGTATCAGTTTTATTATTGATTATTGATCAGTTGCAGGGACAGAGATTTGTGTCTGAGTCTCTGCTGCCATCTAGTGGTCGATCAACATCATGACTTTTCCCAGATTGAATCCACAGAGTCCTGACTTGTTAGTTGGATGAGAGAGACTTCCAGCTAGATGGATCTCTGAGCAGCAACACTTTCCTGAAATCTTCAAACGGTCCCTCATAGTTTGTTTCATCTGAAGTTTAGTCTCCAAAAAATGAAGTCTAGGACTTTTAAAAGAAAGGAGAGTAACTTTCTCTTCCTTTGTGGATGTATGGATCATGACTACTCTGCAACAACGTCAATGAACCAGCCGTCAACATGAACAGCAAAACATGGTGGACAGCGTTCATCACATCAGGAAGAAAGAGCAAAATCACAGCAGGCAGCTCATGGTTCAGTTTGGGAAGCGTGATGCACAAATGAAATGTGGATGCTGTCAAAAGGCTGTGAGATGTGGAAAAAAGATGAAGAAGATTGAAGAAAAGAAGACAGAGCAACGCTGGAGCTGATGTGGACGAAGATAAAAGAAGCCAGAGATCAGGGGAAGAGAGCAAACTTTCATAGAAGGAGTCCACATATTCCCATAGAAAATGAAAAGACATGGAAATATGTGTTCTGGTTACTGAATAGAGCCAAATGAGACTCAGAGTTTATTTCCAGGGATCAACATAACAGTTACTTTCTTCATCCAAACTCACAGCCTTAGTGAAGTGACTTATTGTTACTGAATATTATGTTCACATGTTCAAAGTTGTCTTTTATTTCCTTCAATACCAGGAGACTTAAAGACAGCACTAAGAGAAAGGCTGTATTTTTATTTTACAAAGGACTACAGGCACAATGTGTTTTTGTTACAAGAGACTCATGTCACTGAAGAGGATTTAATATTTTGGAGCAAACAATGAGGAAACACAGTTTAGTTTCTCCAAGGAACTTGCAGATGTGTGGGAGGAGCCATAAGCATGAAGAACTGTCCAGGAAACGTCATGGAAACGTCTGATTTCAGCCATTTCCTGTCTCATACTGGTCACTTTCTCTCTCATATTGGTCATTTCCTGTCTCATTTTGGTCATTTATTGTCTCCTTTTGGTCATTTTCAGTCTCATTTTGTGTCTCATTTTGTAGCTTTTGTGTCTTATGTTGGTCATTAGTGTCTCATTTTCATAATTTTATGTCATTTTCTGTCTCACTTAGGACATTTTGTGTCTCATTTTGGTCATTTGGTGTCTCTTTGTTTATGTTGCACCTATTTATGGTTGTTTTTGTTAAACTTTTGACATCTTTGTGTCTGATATTTGCCACTCCTGTCTCATTTTGCATTTCTTTATTGTTGTTTTGTTTTTCAAATTTGTGCTTTTCTGGTGCTCATTTTACAAGTCTTTATGGACACTTTGTGTTCCACTTTGTTGCTTTTTAGCTAATTTTTGTCTTCAAGGCAGTTTTTTTGTAAAATTTTGTCCATTTGGTGTCTCCTTTTGGTCATTTTCTAGATTAGATTAGATTCAACTTTGCTGTCATTGCACAGAGAACAAGTACTAAGACAGTAAATGCATTTTTTTTAAAAGTCCATTGTGATGTCAGTGAGAAGAACTCCTAACAACTGTTACCACATTCCATATTCTGAAGAAAAACATTGAAAGACTTGAGAAAGTCAGTTGAACACACAAACCTTGGAGATATTGGAGAGTTGTGGTCAAGATTTCAAGTGTGAAACTTGTGAAGACATTATGAAGAAAGACTGTGAGAGAAAAATGAAGCCTCCTCAGCCAGATAGGAAACATTCAGGTAAGACAGAAGTCCAGACAACGAGCTGCAACTCAGCCCCAAATATCAGCAAACTACACACTGACATGTTACATTGAAGTTTTCACAACACTGACAACCAACATTTGCTCATTTTGTGTCTCATTGTGGCTCATTTTGATCATGTTGTCTCTAACCTTGCTCTGTTTTTGTCTTTAGGATTATTTTTACTTGTCATTTTTCTGTCTTTAAAACGTTTTTTGTTCCATTTTGGTCATTTTGCGTCTCATTTAGATCATTTTGTGTCTCATTTAGATCATTTTGTGCGTCATTTTGGACATTTTGCATCCGTTTAAGGTTTTTCTGTTCCATTTTGTGTCTTATTTTGTGCATTTCAGTATGTTTTTAGAGAAAGAAAGTTGTATAAATCAGAGTTTAAATGATCTATGATCAAACATCTCTGTAAAACCTTCAGAATATGGAGTAGAATAAATTTGGACAGTGGTGAATGTAAGTGAAGATTTCTAGATCAGTTCTTTCATTTCGAGGCTAAGTTTGGTCATTTTTTAATCTAATTCAGGTCATTTTTCATCTCTTTATGTTGTTTTTTGTACCATCTTGGTTATTGTGTCGTTTATTTTGGATGTTGTTTGTTTTTAAGGTTGTTTTTGTTTAAAATTGTTCAGTTTGTGGTTCATTTTGTCACTAATTTTGGTCAGTTTATGTCTTTAGGGTTGTTCTTACTAGAAATTTTGATAATTTTGTTCATTTCAGCATGTTTTTAAGAAAAAATGTTTAAATCAGACTGTAAATGATATTAAATAGTATTGAATAGAATAAATGTAGACAGCTTGGTGAATTTAAGTGAAGATTTCTGGATCAGTTTGGTCATTTTGAGACTCATTTTGCTCATTTTGTGTCATTATGTGTTTAATTTTGGTCAGTTTACATCTTTTGGTCTGTTTTTAAACATTTTGTATCTTTTCATGTTGTTTTTTGTACCATTTTGGTCATTTTCTTGTCTTAATTTTAGTTATTTTGCATCTCTTTGTGTTATTTTCATAAAATTTTAGTCATTTGATGTCTAATTCAGGTGATGTTGCATCTCTTTATGTTGTTTTTTGTACCATTTTGGTCATTTTTATTGTCTTAATTTTAGTCATTTTGCATCAGTTTAAGGTTGCTTTTTTCATTTAGTCTCATTTCCATCATTCATCTTTCTCTGCTTCTTTCTCTGCAGATTGCCAGGATTTCTTAAAGAAGTGCCTCACGATGGTCCCTGAACGTCGACCCAAACTGATGGAGCTTCTGCATCATCCATGGCTGAGATAGAAACACCACTCAGACACAACACAAACATCACATGACAGATAAAGCCTTAATTATCCTTCATATTTTTTTTTTAAAAAGTAGAAAATGTATACTAATTTCGTCAAGGAGAGATGACAAAATCTCAATCAAACCACCGCGTACTGGCAGTTGTAGAGAATACAAAGATGATAAAACTTACTAAACACGAAACTTCACAAACTCGCTGTTACAGGAAATACACCGTTATTTCCCAAGTCTGCACAGAGTCTCACAGACTTCGGAAAATGAGTAAAACATGCAGACTTGTTCGTACTCGACGGAAATCAGAATTAATAAAATAAATTAAAATGAACAATACAATAAAAAATAACTAGAAATTACCAATACAATAAAAATAACTAAAATACATCAAAATTAACAATACAATGAAAATGATGAAAATAAATAAAAACTGATGTTCCAATAAAATGAATAAAATAAATGAAAACTAACAGTACAATAAAAATGATTAAAAAATACAGAAAAATTGACAATACAATCAAAATGATTAAAATAAATAAACATTGACAATGCAATAAAAATGATTAAAATAAATAAAAATTACCAATACAGTAAAAATAAATGAAATAATTATAAATTAAACATGCAACAGAAATAAAATAAATAAAACGTAATACAATAAAATTAATGAAATAATGAAAATTAATAATACAATAAAAATGACTGAAAATAAAAATTACAAAAACAATGAAATTAAATAAATCAGTTAGAAGTTAATAATGCAATAAAAATAAACAAAAAATACATAAAACCTACAATAAAAACGAATAAGTTTTTAAGAATTATCAATACAATAAAAACAAATAAAATAATTAGAAATTAACAATACAGTAAAAATGAATAAAACAAATAAAACCTAATACAATAAAAATGAATTAAAAAGGAAAAAAAAAAAATACAATAAAAATTAATGAAATAATGAAAATTAACAATACAATAAAAATGAATGAAATCAATAAAAAACTAAAATTCCAATAAAAATTATCAAAATAAAAAAATGACAATACAATAAAAATGACTAAAAAAAAATCAAATTACCAAACAATAAAAATAAATGTAATAATTAGAAATTAATGATGCAATAAAAATAACTGAAATAAATAAAACTTAATAAAATAAAAATGAATAAATTAAAAAAATTTATCGATACCACACAAATAAATAAAATAATTAGAAATGAACAATACGATAAAATGAATGAAATAATGAAAATTAACAATGCAATAAAAATTAATAAAATCAATAAAAACTGACAATACAATAAGAATGACTAAAGAAAAATTAGCAATACAATAAAATTACATTAAGAAAATAACATATAATGAAAATAAATGAAATAATTAGAAATTAATAATACAATAAAAATAAATAAAACTTAATACAATAAAAATGAATGAAATAAAACATTATCAATACAATGAAAATGAATAAAAAAAGTACAAATTAACAATACAATAAAAATTTATGAAAGAATGAAAATTAACAATACAATAAAAATTAATGAAATAATAAAAATTAACGACAGTAAAAATGAATGAAATAAATAAAAATTAACCATACAATAAAATGATTAAATTCTATGAAAATTGACAATACAATAAAAATGACTAAAATAAATCAAATTACCAAAAAATACAAAAGAAATGTAATAATTAGAAATTAATAATACAATAAAAATAAATAAAATAAAGCGTAATAAAATGAAAATGAATTAAATAAAAAAATTGTAAATACAATACAAATAAATAAAATGATTAGAAATTAACAATACAATAAAAATGAATGAAATAAATAAAATTATCAATACACTAAAAATGATTAAAATAAATAAAAATTGTTAATACAATAAAAATTCATCAAATAATGAAAATTAACAATACAATAAAAAGTAATAAAACAGAAAAAATAATACAATAAAAATTAGTGAAATAATGAAAGTTAACAATACAATAAAAATTATTAAAATCAATAAAAAATTGACAATACAATAAAAATTATTAAAACAAATAAAATTATCAATACAATAAAATTAAATTAAAAAATAAAATCAACCAGATAATAAAATAAATTTAAAAATTAGAAATTATTGATTGATACAATACAAATAAATAAAACTTAATGAAATAAAAATGAATTGAATAAAAAAATTGTAAATACAATACAAATAAATAAAATGATTAGAAATTAACAATACAATAAAAATTAACGAAATAACTAAAAATTAACTATGCACTAAAAATGATTAAAATCAATAAAAATTGACAATACAATAAAAATGACTAAAATAAATGAAAACTACCAAAAACAATAACAAAATAAATGTAATAATTAGAAATTAATAATACAAAAAATAAAATGTAATAAAATATAAAATGAATAAAATAAAAATTTAGAATTACAATAACAATGAATAACAGAATGAGAAATTAAACAATACAATAAAAATGGACAAAATTAAAAACTGATTACAACTAGAAAATTAATAAAAATATAAAAAATTGACAATACAATAAAAAATGACTAAATAAAATAAAAAATAAAATAAACAATATAATAAAATAAAAATAAAAATTTAAAATTAATAATACAATTAAAATAAAAACCTAACAAAATAAAAATGGAATAAAACTAAAAAAAGTATCAAGACAATTAAAATCAATAAAATAAACTTGAAATTAATAACTACAAAAAGGAAACATTAAAAAATTAATGAAATGACGAAAATTAGCAATACAATAATAATTAATGAAATAAATAAAACTTAACGATACACTAAAAATGATTAAAATAAATAAAAATTGTTAATACAATAAAAATTAATGAAATAATGAAAGTTAACAATACAATAAAAATTATTAAAATCAATAAAAATTGACAATACAATAAAATTATTAAAATAAATAAAATTATCAATACAATAAAATCAAATTAAAAAATGAAATTAACCAGATAATAAAATAAATTAAATAATTAGAAATTATTGATACAATACAAATAAATAAAATTAATGAAATAAAATGAATTAAATAAAGAAATTGTAAATACAATACAAATAATAAAATGATTAGAAATTAACAATACAATAAAAATGAATGAAATAAATAAAAATTAACAATGCACTAAAAATGATT
The DNA here is from genome assembly GCF_022539595.1 of Amphiprion ocellaris. NCBI lineage: Eukaryota > Metazoa > Chordata > Actinopteri > Pomacentridae > Amphiprion > Amphiprion ocellaris. The sequence goes on along the minus strand of NC_072789.1, from coordinate 17,127,700 downwards.
AAAATAAAAAAATTGACAATACAAAAAAATGACTAAAATAAATGAAACTACCAAAACAATAACAAATAAATGTAAGAATTAGAAATTAATAATACAATTAAAAATAAAACATAATAAAATATAAATAACATAAAAATTTAGAATTACAATAAAAATGAATAAAATAAAACTGATTACAGTAGAAATTAATAAAATAGAAAAAATTGACAATACAATAAAATGACTAAATAAAATAAAAAATAAAATTAACAATATAATACAAGAAATTATGAGAAATTAATAATACAATAAAATAAAACTTAATAAAATAAAAATGAATTAAACAAAAAATTATCAATACAATACAAATAAATAAAATAATTAGAAATTAACAACACAACAAAAATGAATAAAGTAAATAAAACCTAATACAATAAAAATTAATGAAATAATGAAAATTAGCAATACAATAAAAATGAATGAAATAATTAAAATTAACAATACAATAAAAATGATTAAAATCAATAAAAATTGACAATACAATAACAATTCATCAAATAATGAAAATTAACAATACAATAAAAATGAATGAAATAGAAAAAATAATAATACAAGAAAAAGTCATGATTAATGAAAATTAACAATACAATAAAAAAAATATTAAAATCAATAAACATTGACAATACAATAAAAATTGTTTAAAACCAATAAAAATTTGAAAATGCCATAAAAATTCCGAAAAATAATAAAATTACCTAATACAATAAAAATCATTAAATCAAGGGAAAATTAACAATACAAAAAAAATTCTTAAAACTCAATAAAAATACTTGACAATACAATAAAATTACTGAAATAATGAAAATTAGCAATACAATAAAAATTATCTAAAATCAATAAAAATAACAATACAAAAATGATTAAAATACATAAAATTTTACAATACAATAAAACATTTACTCAAATAATGAAAACTAACATTTACAATAAAAATGAAAAAAAAGAATAAAAATGAATGAAATAATGAAATGTTAATTTTCATTATTTCATTCATTTTTATTCTTTTTTTATACAATGAAATGAATAAAAATAAAATAAACAATTACCAATAAAATAAAAATTGTTTTAAATCAATAATTGACAATACAATAAAAAGGACCTAAAATACATAAAATTACCAATACAATAAAATTAATGAAATAATGGAAATTACCAAAACAATAAAAATGAATAAAATAAAAAAAATTACCAATACAATAAAAATTAAACTGAAAAAATTAATAATACAATAAAAATAAATAAAAGTTATTACAATAAAAATAAATAAAATAAATAAAAATTAATGAAGTAATGAAAATTAACACTACAATAAAAATTGCTTAAATCAACACAAATTGACAATACAATAAAAATGACAAAAATAATGAAAATTATCAATACAACAAAAAAGAATAAAGTCAATAAAAATTTACAATACAATAAAAATCATTAAAATAAACAGAAATTGACAATAATATAATGAAAATTAACAGTACAATAAAAATGAATAAAATCAATAAAAATTAATGAAATAATGAAAATTAACAATACAATAAAAATTATTAAAATAAATAAAAAACAATACAATAAAAATTATTAAAATCAATAAAAATTGACATTACAATAAAAATTAAGAATACAATAGAAATTAATAAAAGAGTGTTGGAATTTATGTGACACGAACCGTCTCGAACTTGTAGAAATTATATCTCAAACCACGGCGTACTTGCTGATTCGCAAAGTATAAAGTATTAAGTAAAAATGCGAAAATTTTCATCCGTCAAAGGCTTTCAACCCCTACAATTAAAAGGAACCAAATAAATAAAAATTTGCAATACAATAAAAAGAAATAAAATATAAATTAACAGTACAATAAAATGAATAAAATAAACCGAAATTAACAATTCAATAAAAACAAATAAAATAAACAGAAATTAACAATTCAATAAAAACAAAAAAAATAAACAGAAATTAACAATATAATAAAAATTAATAAAATTAAATTTATTATACAATAAAAATTAACTCAATAATGCTTTTCCTCAACATCTCCATGACTGAAACACATTGTGGCCAGAACGTTCCACCTTTGTTAATATATCATATTAGATGAACATTTTATAAAAATCACCAGAGGCCTCACTCACAATTGGAAAACACTCTTTAAATGTTGTTTTGAGAACGTTCCTACTTTGTAATCATAGAACATAATCTGTGTTCCTGACTACATCTTCTGAATGTTGACGCTAAAAGAATCATATTAACTTTACAGGAACATTTCTGAAAATGAAAATATTTGTAAAACGTAGTTTAAACATTAGACTAAAACATGATTAAAACCTGCAGCTAATGTTATCCAGAGTGGTGGGAACGTTCTCCTGTGGAGCTTCAGAACTTCACCCTCCACTATGTTTCATGTTTCAGAATGGGAAGCGCCTTTATAGAAGTGGCAGGAAGTGGATTCAGGCTGATCCTGGTTCTGGAGAGACCGGTTCCCTCCGGAGGGCAGCGGAGGTTTGCTGGAGGAGGCGGAGGCCAAGGTAGGCTGTTGGGAGAATCCTGTTTCTGAGGTTTTAGTTTACCTCACAGTAGAACATTCTGAACTGTTTATTACAAGTTTACAAAACCTCACGTCCTCACGAATGTTAGAAGTATACATGGTACCATCATCTTCCTAAGTCTGAGCCACTCATGCAGGCTTTGGAAAATGAAGGAACTTACGTTAAGCAGACTCACTTGTATAAAGTAAAGTTTTAAAATACACGTCGACCTGTCATCGACCCAAGTCTGCACAGAGTCTGGTGACTTCAAAATGACTACATTTAGGGACTCGCATCTCTCCAAGGCTGCATTAACTCTCACAGACTTGAGGAGATCACGAAGTTTCAGTTGGACCCTCATGTATTCGCCGATGCAGAAAGAACAAGTCTTCTTCCCAAGTCTGTTCAAAGTCTTGTACACTTTGGCAGGTGATGAAATTTATGAATTCTTAAGTACTCACCAGTGTTGAAGGTATACGTCGTACTGTCATCTTACCAAGTCTGCACAAATTCTGGTAGACTTTGGAAAATGCCGAACGTTACATTACATGGACTCATTTGTACTCGTAGACGCAGGAAGTGTACATCCTATCGTCCTCTCCCAAAGTCTGTACAAACTCTTAAAAATCTTTGGAAGAGGACGGTACGACTTCAGTTGTCTGCATCACTGAGTACGAGGAAATCCATGTAACGTAACTTTCGGCATTTTTTAACGTGATAAAATTTCCCTTCATTTAAATTTACTTCACACTGACTCATACTTGCTTTCTCAAAAAAATACAAGATGTATTTCCATCTTCTGAAGTCTGCACAGACTCTGGTAGACTTGAGAAGTTGACGAAACATTCCAAACCTAACATACGCGCCGACGTTGAACGTATGTGTCGTACCATCATCTTCCCAAACTCTTGTGGACTTCTTGAAAGTCTGTCAGAGCAACTGTTATCATTTTCCACTTAATGCTGCTCTGATGCTGTTTTCTGTCAAACCACAAGAACTCATGTTGTTTTTTCTTCCTTCTCTCCTGCAGCCTCCATCCAGCCGTCCGTGGAAAGGGGATCTCTCTTTGAATTGCCTTTCCCGAGGTTTCTTCCCATCTTCCATGGGGAGTTTTTTCTCGTCTTCATAGAGAGCTTGGGCTGGATCAAGACCTCCTCAAAAATAAAACTTCATTATAATAAATAAAACATCATTATAGATTATTTCCAGATTACATTTAGAGTTACATCCTGGTTAATAAGTTGTTTACACAAAACCAAGTTGAGCTGCACATTTTAGAGGACATTGTACGTTTATTATATAACGTATTAAAGAGCTACTTTACAGATTCAGATTAATAATTCAAAATATAAGTTCTGGTGTATTATTAGATGCATTTTTTTCCCCTAGTGGAAATTCACAAGATGTAAAATAAATACAAATTAAAGCCAGCCTCAGCTTTACCAGCTGCAAAATTAAAGTTATCTACATGCTAATGCATTTAAAAGGTGTAACCCCGTTATATAAATATATATATCTGGCAGAGTCGTATCTATTTGTTGAAAGCAGAGGATCTGTGCTTGACGGGGGTTTGGGTGGTGCTCAGTGGAGCTTGTGGGCGGAGTCAGTGAGGACTGCGCCAGGGGGTTGGGCCCGGGCAGCAAAAGGTCAGGGCTCATCGCTTCTCGGCCTTTTGGCTAAGATCAAGTGTAGTATCTGTTCTTATCAGTTTAATATCTGATACGTCCTCCAATGTGAGGACTATATATTAAATGGATTTTTAGCACTGGGAGCTGAAAGAGGGGTTTGCTCCTTTCACTCCACGCATCGACCTGGTACTGCAGTGCTGCCAGGAACGGTGCATCCTTCTCTGGCCTTGTAGAATGGAAGTAAAACAAGCTAATAACAACGCTCTGGCAGATTGGGCAGTGACCACCAAAGCTGTCAAACAAAGCCAGCAGCACCAGCTGCTTCTGTGGCGTCGTCATGCTTATGCAACTCAGTTTGAAGAGAGAGTGGTTTTCCTCTTGGCTGCGGACGGCAAAGGTCTTCAGTCACACTATCCAAGTCAGATCTTTCTGCACGGGTTTCAGCGAGTTGGAGAAAGAACAGAAGGGTCGAACGGTGAGCTTTCAGTCACACTATGGTCTCACAATGGGTGGAAGTGCAAAAGTAGCTGCTTGGTGGCTCGTGGCCGTTCCACCATCAGCACTGAGAACACACACAGCCACACAATTCTGGAAACACAATGGTGAGACCGGTGAAAGTGAAAAATGGCTCCTCAAATGCAGCACAGTACAGGACAAGGCAGCCTGGTGTCACGTTGCGCACAACAAAGCAAGCATCATTCTTGCAAATTCCTTGTCCGTACCCTAGCAGTGGTTGTTCCTTGAGGACAGCGTTGCTCACGGCAGTTATCCTGTGTGAAAGCTACATTTGAAACGTTCTTTCTTGACTCAGTTGAGTTCAGTGAAGTGGCCAGAAAATGTGGCTAGACGTCCTGCGGACCTGTGGGTGGCCCGCTGTTGAGTATCACTGGGCTCCCACAGTGTCAGGCTGATTGGATGAAGCTTCAGTGTGTTGTATTGTATGTCTTTAAGGATGTTTTTATTTGAGTCATTTTGTGGTTTATTTTATTTTCCATCTATTTATGTTGTTTATTGTTTTATTTAGTTAATTTTGTTTCACTTATTGGCTATTTCTGTCTCATTTAACATCTCTGTATTTCATTTTGGCCTATTCATGTTTCATTCTGCTAATTTACCTCTTGATTTTTTTGTCCATTTTAATAATTTTGTGGCTCATATTTGGCCATTTCGCACCTCTTAATTACCTTTTTTGTTCTACTTTGTTACTTTTGTTGTATATTTTGTTTATTTTATATCCCATTTTGATCATTTTGTGTTTAATTTTGGCCATGTTGTTTCTCAGTTTGATCCTTTTCTATCTTTCCATGTTGTTTTTAGTTCCATTTTGGTCATTTTGCATGTGTTCATGGATTCTAATTTTCCATGTTGGACATTTTACCCACTTCAGTCATTTTATATGGTTTTATGTGATTGTTCTTGTCCCATATGGGTGATTTTGTGCCTCCCTGTGTCTCCACACTTGTGGAAACAAATCTCACAAACAAATCAAGCACTTGTCCTGTAACTTTGTCCTGTGAGAGACCATCAGCGACCCTTTAGAGGGCTGCAGTCAGTGAGGAGAGAAGAGGAAAGCTGCTGACGCTGCTGAAGCTCCAACTAAAAAGAGGAGTCTTCAACTGGTGGAGGACAGAGTAGAGCTGTCAGAAGAGGAACAAAGAGGTCAGCAGGAAGAGATGTGGTGGAAAAATGAAGATTTGTGTCATTTATATCCCTCACAGTTGTAGTAAAACTAAATCTGTGTCTGTTCAGCCCAATTCGACAGCAAATACGAGCAGCAGCATCAGCTCAGAGAAGGAGGTTGTGGGTCCGTGTTCGCCGGCCGCCGCAAATCAGACAGTTTGCTGGTAAGATATGAAGAAGCACTTGTAATGTGGTTGTGTACAGCTTTTTACAAAACATGAGAGGTTTGGTTCCTGTTTGAAGCTGAAATGTTTCATGTCAGAAAATACTAAGCAAAAGCTAGTAATTTCCTGGAACTGGGTTTTTCTTGGTTATGAAAATAAGAATTAAGAAGAAAAAAAATCAAGCTTACATGAGAGCCTCTCGCTGAACTCCTAGATATAGGCTCTACTAGCCTTCAATCAGAGGCTGATCTTATAGGATACAGTTCATTTACTGGTTGTTTAACGTAAGTTTTGGCTCCGTATGTTTTTAATACTGTGCATATCGGTGGAGAAATATTTTTTAGAAACAAATAATCTGATGCTATAGACAGGGTGGATCCAGATTAATTTTAGTTGGGGGGGCACAACAGATATTTTGGGAGGGCCACCGATAAGTTGTAAGAAAAAATTAAAGCTGCTACCGACCTCTCACTTTTACAAAATATTTTTCATGTTTTTATTTGCGCTTTAACCCAGTAGCACTGGTTGTTTATTTTATCACACTGGCTGTTTATTTTATCGCACTGGTTGTTTATTTCGTTGCACTAGCTGTTTATGTTATCATACTGGTTGTTTATTTTGTTGCACTGGCTGTTTACTTTATCGCACTGGTTGTTTATTTCGTCACACTGGTTGTTTATTTTGTCGCACTGGCTGTTTATTTCGTCGCACTGGTTGTTTATTTTGTCGCGCTGGCTGTTTATTTCATCACACTGGCTATTTTATCACACTGGCTTTATTTTGTCACACTAGTTGTTTATTTTTTCAAACAAGTTGTATTTTTATGCACTGGTTGTTTTTTGCATACTAGTTGTTTATTTCGTCGCTTTATATTTTGTTTATAAAATATTAATATTATTTGCTCTTCATGGGTTAAAGTGGGATCTGTGACGAGGCAGATCAGTTGTTTATTATTATTTATATTTCACTGAAATTCCTGTCATGTAGAAAAATAGAAACATCTTTGCATGGATTCAGCTAAACTAACTGCAGACACTTAGAGGTGTAAAGTGAAATAAATCCTGTTTTCACAGACTGACTGTTTTTATTCACTTTACTGGTGACATCAGTAGATGCTTGCAGTAAAACCACCACTGCAAATATTTCTGCATTTAAGCATGAGAAGTGAAAACTTCATCCTGAGCTCCACTCAAAGATTTCACTGTGCAGCAGCTCAGTAGTTTGTTTAAGAAAAGCACTTAGGTTCAATCTTTGAAATCCAAAACCCACCAGCTGTTGTCTTTAAAAAATGACACCATTTACCAGAGTCACAACCTGTAAAAACAGAAGGAATTGTTGGATTTTCAGCCTTCTTATGGGACTTGAACTTGTCATCTGTGATGTTCAGTTCCATCAGGAGAATTATTCAAATCTAAACTGAACATCGTGATATTTCATCTAAATCAATTTATTCTTCCTTTTTAAAAGAACCAACATAAATGAACCATATTGAACCAAATAGTTTTTATCTTTTTTCTAATTCTAATGATTTTGTGATTGTTCTGTTTCCTTTTGCTGATCTTGTGAAGGACTTTGTCACTTGGATTTTGAAAACTGCCCCATTCATAAATGAAGAGAATTATTCTTGTATTGTTCTGGGAGTTGGTGATGCTGGGATACTGAAGGAGACTGATGTGGACGTCAGGAGGCTGAGCTCTGATTCCATTAAAAGGATCAACTACAGAAGAACCCCGCAGAGTTTAGTTCCAAACAAATGATCTCCAGTCCAAGTTGAAGACATAAAGTGTGATCTGGAGGGAAGTTGTCAGTGTGAATGTGTCGGTTCTCTAGTTAACTCACCTGGTTACGTCTCCATCCTGATGCTGCTCTGCTGGACAGGAGCTTCTGGACCAGCCGGGTGGACCTTCCTTCACTGATCTTCCCAGTGGGAGTGATTCTCAGTTTGCCTTGGTTGACTGCAAACTCCCTAAAATGGACACTTGAGAGGAGATTGTGGACAAATCTATACAACAGCTTGTTTAGTTTGTCCTGTTCTTAAATCAGTAGAAAACTGTTGAGAGTGTTGCTCTAACTCCATGTGTATAAAAGCTCCTCCTACTGACCAATCAGTTCTCTTGAAAACTGTCATCAGCATTAGAAGATCCAGTGGAGCTCAGAGCACCGATAGAGGGAGAGGAAGATCGGAGTTTTTAGAGCTGCAAGCAAAGTCATTTCATTGTTCTACCTCCTTTGTATTACAATACGATTTATGATTCTAGATTGTTCCTGTGAGAAATATTTGAAGTTGTATCCACTGACCTGTAGTGTTCCATACCACATGAGAGTCAGCTTACTTATCGCTTTGAATCATAGTTTGATGTCTTGCAGCCAGAAGAATACAGCTGAGAACATGTTCATTAAACACAACATCCAGTTGGAATTAGAGTCTGATCTACTTGTGAGTGATAATTTGGTAGTAATATTGTTAATCCTGTTAACTTTCACACAGTCTGCAGTTTTTGCAGCTTTCCCTCCTTCAGCTGCTGCAGCTGTGTTACTGTCAGTCTGTGTTTGGAGTTTATAATCTTTGTGTTTCTCTAATATCATCGTTTGCTCTTCATTTGTAAAACAGGACACTTTGGCTCCAGTATTGTAACGGTCCTGATGATACTGGGACTAAATATGTCGTCTACATGGATCATCTGCTTTTAAAATGACGCAGCAGCAACATACACTAGAAAAGTCCCTCAGAGAGAATCTTGAACTAATTCACTTTCTTTAAAACCAGCCAGCAGCATCTGTATGAAGCCTCAGATTAAAACATTGAAGCTTTTAAAGTCTGGAATCATTATTTGAAGTCAACTCCAACATGAAGGAGTGCAGAGACAAACACAGAATAACTACTTTAGTTTGTATTTGGTTGAATAAAGCCACCAGAAATGAGTCAGCTGTGTGTCTCTCGTGATTATTGTCACATTTGATGCTTTTCACAACTATCTGCCAGTTGGTTCATTCACTGATTGACTGGCGCTCAATTGGGAGTCCCAAGGGCAACTCTGGATTGTTGGCTTTTCTGTCCTCGGTTTGGAATTCATCAGGTCGTACCCTTACCTAATGTTCTGCGCTGTGAGATGACAAAATGTTGCTCAATAAATCAAAGTGAATGATTGAGCTCACCTGGATTCAGTGTCCTGCATCCTGTATCTGGAGCCACTGAGCCATCTGTACAGCCACAACAGAAGCAACAACAAAGCAGCATCAGCTGCAGCTGATCCACCTGAACTCTCTCACATACAGCCTCAATTGGAAGCAGGAGGCGCCACCTGGTGGTCGGAGGAGGAACCAAGAAACAGAGAAGGTCTCCTGCAGACGTGGAGGCAGAATCAGTTCACTTGTTGGCTTTTAATAACCCAGAGAGGTTTCAGTTGCCAGCTGTCTCCAGAGAATGAGCAACAGCGTCCTGTGCAGGTTGTGAGGAGATGTAAAAAGCTTACAGCACCTGGTATTCCCAGGCGGTCTCCCATCCAAGTACTAACCAGGCCCGACCCTGCTTAGCTTCCGAGATCAGACGAGATCGGGCGTATTCAGGCTGGTATGGCCGTAAGCCATGGAACGGTTAACTAACCACAGTTTTATAGATGCTGTGACAAGACGTGGTGGTATATATTTTATTTTTTAGTTACGTCTTTTTCTTTTCTTTTTTCTCCCCTTGTAGAGCTTCTTAAACAAACACTAAAAGTGAGTGAAAATGTCCTTTGCAGGAGCCTGTCTCTGCGACACTGTTGTACATGGTGTGATGTGAGGTGATTTATCGTCGCTGACGTGTTTCTGTGTCACAAACGTTTTCATGTTGGGCTGAAGGTGATGCTACAATCAATACCTTGTTGTGTAACGGCGGCTTTTTACTGCCGTGGTGGACAAAGTGTGTGAACGTGTTGAGAGCTTCTTGTCACGTTCACATGGACATCAGGACTCAGGGGATGGTGAAGACGGACACGTAGAAAAGGCCCGTAAGCGAGTACTGCTGTCGCTTACGGCCATACCAGCCTGAATACGCCCGATCTCGTCTGATCTCGGAAGCTAAGCAGGGTCGGGCCTGGTTAGTACTTGGATGGGAGACCGCCTGGGAATACCAGGTGCTGTAAGCTTTTTACGTCTCCTCATGACAGTATTTTTTTATTTTTTTTTTTAATCTTTTATTATCAAAAGTACAAAATTCTGACAAAAGATTTCATTTCACATCATTTTACACATCTTCCTAAAAAGTTTCAAACAATATTTACATACCTTTCACACACAAAAAAAACCCAAAAAAGAGAAACCTGACAGTTTCATAAAATCAACAATTCCTTAAACATAAAAAAACCACCTCACCCTCCCACTTGGATGTCACACCCTCTCATCCACAGCCCGAACAGTTCATAAACATTTCAAAGAACCCCCCCACCCCTCAAAAACAAGAAGGTTCCCTTACAAAGTAACTCATCTGACTTTTAAAGTTTTCTTCTATACACAAACAAAAACCCATAAATCAAAAGTAAAAAAACACACAGTCAAAAAAAAAACCATGATTGCTTTTTTAACATACTCTCTTTAAAACTGAAAGACAATTTTTTCCCCTTCCCCATTAAGCAAAAGCTTTGCATGGTTCACAAACACCTCTTCAAAGTCATCTTGATCCTGAAACATTCTGATGTGTGACCTGAACATATTTTTAAATAAGCTCCACCTATTGACTGCTTTGTCCTCAAATAAGGCATAGTTCCTTGCCACGACAGTCACATGTCTGGCCAATCCAAGGACAATGTTTAGCAGATTTTTGTTCACCTCCTTCTTTTTCTCTGAGACCCCGAACAGCCAGTGCCATCGCCAGTCCCTTTCTTTTTTGGCCTCCCAAGACAAAAAATCTGCCAGAAAGCATCTGACCTGCTCAATGAACAGGGCCACGACCGGACATCCCCACAGCAGGTGCTCCAGGTCCTCCGGCTTGTCCCTGCACACCAAGCAGTTCCTCCCGAATTTAGCTTTATGGACCTGGTGCAGTACGACGCCTGTAAAAATTCGTCTATGTCTTATTTTAAAGTCTGTTTGCGCTGCTTGCGTGCTGCAAAATTTTGGGAAAATGTTTTGCCAAATTGTGTGTATAGGTTTATGTGGAAATAGCTTTGCCCAGGCCGATTCTGCCGTGGGACGCTGTGTCACCTTATTTCTGAATGTTTTATACCAGTATTTTGTTGTTGTTTCTGTGATGCTCTTACTTGTGTTATTGTGTTCCAGAAAGAATGTTGGGGTGTTGTCCTGCACCAGGTCACCCACTCCACTGGCGATGGCGGCCCTCCACCCGGACGGCATCCCCCCCTCA